>NC_069731.1:20745420-20812208 GCF_027358585.1 Pangasianodon hypophthalmus | reverse complement strand
AGAGAGAGAGAGAGTGTGTGTGTGTGTGTGTGTGTGTGTGAGAGAGAGAGAGAGAGTGTGTGTGTGTGTGTGTGTGTGTGAGAGAGAGAGAGAGAGTGTGTGTGTGTGTGTGTGTGTGTGTGTGAGAGACAGAGACAGAGAGAAGTCTGGAACGTGAGGGACATGAGCTGTCTTGTCTGCTCTTGATGAAATTCCTGCACTGGAGGCTGAGGAGAGGAAAATCACGTCCGCTTCACTGCTGACTGCAAACAGCAGCAGCTTAATTCAACTCCAGTGTTCAAGTTATTTCTCTCTAAAAGTCTTTCATCAAGCAGGAAGTCTTTAATATCCTCCCGGACACGTCACGAGAAACTATTAAATATTACCGTAAAATTTATTTCCCTTTCCTTGCTCAAGAAACTCAATCCTCATTACACGTCCCAGGCTCATGAATATACATTAATATTCAAATTGGGACACGCCCATGTGTCAAGATTTGCATATCACTTGGGAGTTTATTTAGTGACATCATAAACTGAGCTCATACAGTATTTATGCATAAAATATTTATATACAAAATCTGTTTTTAAACAGAAAAATGTGACTGTAACAAAATCCTGTTAACATTTAAACCAAACAAAAGCTCAATAAATCTGTACAGTCGGAATCTTCCGGACAAATTCAGGGTGACGTTAATTAAATAAAATGAAGAATTTATAAAGCTGCATGTTTACATTTGAATACTGAATGATCTCAAACCTTCATAAATCACAAACGTGGAAACACACAAGCGGTGTTAATTAACAGCTGTAATTAACACTGTAGGTCCCTGTAGGTTTAGTACAGGTTTCTTTTGTATCCAGTTCTTCCAGCTGTGCTGAAACGTGTCGTGTGTTTTGTCAGCAAAAAAGTCCATCTCATTTACTCTGAACACGGTGCTGAATATGGCGGTGAATATGGTGCTGAACACGGCGCTGAACACGGTGCTGAATACGGCGCTGAATACGGTACTGAATACGGTACTGAACACGGTACTGAACACGGCGCTGAATATGGCGCTGAACACGGTGCTGAACACGGCGCTGAACACGGCGCTTAATAAGGCGCTGAACACGGTGCTGAATACGGCACTGAACTCGGCGCTGAATTCGGCGCTGAACACGGCGCTGAATACGGTACTGAAAAATTATGCTCACTTTCACACTTCCACGGCCAGTGTAAAGTTGCTCTGTGGTTTTAGTTTTAAGAAAAGGTTATACGTGTGAATTTGCCGTGTTCCAGCGTTACTGATTCTTCTCTGTGGTTGTTAGTGTAAAAAGCTCACTGATTCAGGTTCTGTATTCATGAACAGAAGGTTGTGAGTTCAAGACCCCAGAGTAGCGCTGTAATAAACCTGTAATAATAAACACAACACACAGCGATTAACAGTTATATTTTTTCTCTCATTAATATTTTGGTAAGCTAATCACATTTACATCAGCTTTCTCTGCAGTCCAGTTGGATATTCCAATAAATATGGTAATAATAATAATAATAATAATAATAATAATAATAATAGGTGGAACAGTGTTGTCTCCTCACAGCTCCAGGGTTCGATCCTGAGCTCAGGTTAGCGTCATGTTCTCACTGGGTCTGTCTCCTCCAGGTTCCTCCCAGTAATATGCCCGTAGGTGGGCTAGTAACTCTTTAACATTAGATTACCTATGGCTAGACCAGGTCATGGCTTTGGCCCTCCAGGACCCGAGTCTGATACTCGGACACGCGGACACTCGGACACTCTCGGTCTGTGTGCTGATCAGAAGTCTCTCTCTCTCTTTTTTTAATTCAGTCACTGAAGTTAAATGTCTTTGGTCCCTCATTTTTATCTGAGTGTGCTGTGAGCTCTTATCCTGCTATCCAACATGATATGAAGCTTCTAGCAGTTTTACGGTAAGTTCTGTTCCCGTCCCTGTGCATTGTGTGTATTGGGAGGAGGAGCTACTCGGGGCTTTACGGTAGCTGTGGGCTCCTCTGCCCCCCCACGCGCACTGCCACATAATTGACATGGCGGAATCCCGCACTCGGTGCTCTGTGGACGCAGCCGCTCGGGGATGACTATTATTTCACTTTCAGTCACAGAGGACTAACGCGCGGATTAGCGACATTTGCTGAAGTTAAAGTAAGTAAAGTGTTTGTGTGCTGTGCAGTTGGACAGGCTGAGCTGTGGAGGGGGTTAGGAGCTGTGAGGAACATAGGGAGAAAAGTTGAGAGAGAAAAGCTGAGAAGGGAAGAGAGGAAGAGAGGAGGAGAGGAAAAGAGGAGAGGAAGAGAGGAGAGGAAGAGAGGAGAAGACGCCGGCTCACTGCTCGGCTGGAAAAAGGAGAAGTTTCGGAGTGGATGGAAATCGAAACCTAAATCATTATTCTATCATTATTCCACTGCAGTCCTGTAGCTCAGCTTCATGCTTATGTTCCTGTGTGTGTTAAGTGTGTGTGTGTGTGTGTGTGTGTGTTAAGTGTGTATTATCACACTGAGCTCCATGGCGTCTGGAGCTGGTTTTGGGATTTCTTCGTCTTCTCCCTCTCTCTCTCTCTCTCTCTCCCTCTCTCTCTCTCTCTCTCTCCCTCCGCGCCACTCTGTTTCTCTCTTTTCTCTTTAGGAACACGGTAGAAACGTGTGGATTTCCGGTCACAGCTCTGATCTCTGCACAGCTGAGGACTTTCTGAAAACTCGTTCATTCGGACTTTTTGTCCGTCAGGAAAGTTCTGGAAATTTCTCTCCTGCTTGCATCTGAACTGTTTAACGCTTTTAAGTGACTCTCTGCGGCGAGAAATGAAAAGTACAAAGTAGATTTATCTTTCAAAAGTGTTGCGATTTTTTTCGCAAGTGACACGTCAAAGCTCCCGGCTGTGGCCGCGTGCCAGCGATTCAGAGGCGCGATGCAGTAAAGCAGAGCAGCTCCACCGCTCCAGCCCGCGGTCTGATCAGCTGCAGTGTGAGTCTTCTCTCAGCAGCCTCAGCCCCTCACCAGCCTCAGCCCCTCAGTCCCTCACCAGCCTCAGCCCCTCAGCAGCCTCAGCCCCTCAGCAGCCTCAGTCCCTCACCAGCCTCAGCCCCTCAGTCCCTCACCAGCCTCAGTCCCTCACCAGCCTCAGCCCCTCAGCAGCCTCAGTCCCTCACCAGCCTCAGCCCCTCAGCCCCTCACCAGCCTCAGCCCCTCACCAGCCTCAGTCCCTCACCAGCCTCAGCCCCTCAGTCCCTCACCAGCCTCAGTCCCTCACCAGCCTCAGCCCCTCAGCAGCCTCAGCCCCTCACCAGCCTCAGCCCCTCACCAGCCTCAGCCCCTCAGTCCCTCACCAGCCTCAGCCCCTCACCAGCCTCAGTCCCTCACCAGCCTCAGCCCCTCAGCCCCTCACCAGCCTCAGCCCCTCACCAGCCTCAGCCCCTCAGTCCCTCACCAGCCTCAGTCCCTCACCAGCCTCAGTCCCTCACCAGCCTCAGCCCCTCACCAGCCTCAGCCCCTCAGTCCCTCACCAGCCTCAGTCCCTCACCAGCCTCAGCCCCTCACCAGCCTCAGCCCCTCAGTCCCTCACCAGCCTCAGCCCCTCAGCCCCTCACCAGCCTCAGCCCCTCAGTCCCTCACCAGCCTCAGTCCCTCACCAGCCTCAGCCCCTCAGCCCCTCACCAGCCTCAGTCCCTCACCAGCCTCACCCCCTCACCAGCCTCAGCCCCTCACCAGCCTCAGTCCCTCAGCCCCTCACCAGCCTCACCCCCTCACCAGCCTCAGTCCCTCAGTCCCTCACCAGCCTCAGTCCCTCACCAGCCTCACCCCCTCACCAGCCTCACCCCCTCACCAGCCTCAGCCCCATCACCAGCCTCAGCCCCATCACCAGCCTCAGCCCCTCACCAGCCTCAGCCCCTCACCAGCCTCAGCCCCTCAGTCCCTCACCAGCCTCAGCCCCTCACCAGCCTCAGCCCCTCAGTCCCTCACCAGCCTCAGTCCCTCACCAGCCTCAGCCCCTCAGCAGCCTCAGCCCCTCAGTCCCTCACCAGCCTCAGTCCCTCACCAGCCTCAGCCCCTCACCAGCCTCAGCCCCTCACCAGCCTCAGTCCCTCAGTCCCTCACCAGCCTCAGTCCCTCAGCCCCTCACCAGCCTCAGTCCCTCACCAGCCTCAGTCCCTCAGCCCCTCACCAGCCTCAGCCCCTCACCAGCCTCAGCCCCTCACACTGATTCATCAGACTTTACTGACGTGGACTGCTAGCCTTCGGTCTCTCTCTCTCTCTATCTCTCTCTCTGTCTCTCAGTCTGTATGTCTCTCTGTCTGTCTCTCCCTCAGTCTGTCTCTCCCTCAGTCTGTCTCTCCCTCAGTCTGTCTGTCTCTCTCTCTCTCCCTCAGTCTGTCTCTCCCTCAGTCTGTCTCTCTCTCTCTCTCTCCCTCAGTCTGTCTCTCTCTCTCTCCCTCAGTCTGTCTCTCCCCCAGTCTGTCTCTCTCTCTCTCTCTCTCTCTCCCTCAGTCTGTCTCTCCCCCAGTCTGTCTCTCTCTCTCTCTCTCTCCCCACACCCCCTTTTTCACAGCACTCTGGTGAAGTTTGTGTTCAGGTGAACAGGACAGGGGAAATTTCAGATAAATGTCGCAACTTCAGATATTTAAGAACTGAATCCGTTTTTTTTCTGAACCGTTTTCAAAAGTTCCAAAGGAAATCTGAGCCCAAATAGATGACGTCACGTGGCATTCCAGAGCGAGTGGAAGTGAAGAGCTGGAGTGTGCAGTGTGTGAGTGTGATAGTGGCTCAGGATCCAGCAGCTGCACAATATATCGTGTGTTAACAGTCGTCACGATACAATTCTCCTTCACATTACACTTATCACATGAGCTTCTCAACAGCTGACTCTCCAGGTGTGTGTGTGTGTGTGTGTGTGTGTGTGTGTATGACTAGGAAAGCTGAATAAACTCCATCTCAGTCACAAGCTACAGGAAAAAAAATACATTTGGTCAAAATAATGCAGCATCTTTGACATGGTTGTTGTCTGGAAAAGTCTGGAAGTTAAAGACGCTCATTTCCACAGCTGGAACTAGACTTCAGATATTTCTTTATTTTCTGCACCTCCATAATGCACATCACATTTTCCATTACACAGAAAATTGAACACAGAGAGTCAGGAATGTAAAAAAAAAATCAGTCTAGAAAAACTTTTCGAAATACAGATTTTTTTTTCGTGAGGAAAGATATCATGACAAGATTTCGCTGTCGTGTTTTTAATATAATCCCGTCTCCGTGTACAGCATTGTAACATCAATATCATGTTTCTGTTCATTTTTCTGCAGCTCTGATCCCTAATCCAGCACTCATACAGTCACTCCTGACTCCGGAATATCGCTGATCCGTCTGCAGAACCGTGCTGTAAAAGGTTTTAACTGATTAGTGTTGATAGCTGAGGCTGTGTTAGCACTTTAGCACACAGTGTGTATTTGCATTGTGTACCCGTTTCACCCCGCTCCACGTTTCTTCCCTGCCCCACGGCGCTGCAGATCCTCGTCTGGCCGAATGCGAGGCCTGTGGCGTTCCCGTGCAGAGCCATTCCTGGCTTGATCTGATATCAGGAATGTCTCATTGGGGCGTACCTCAGCCAGCTATTTATAACGTGGATTTGCTTTGCCACGTTTTTCTCCCCAGCGTTTAGCTTGGCAACAGCGTACAGATAAGAGGAGAGCGTTATTGCCTCATGGCAGTTATTCCAGGATCTTTGTCTTTATCTTTGCTCAGTTACTGTAGCCTGTGTGTAGTTTTTCTTCTTTTCCTGCTCACATGTTTCACACCTGGTTTACAGCTCTTCAGCTCTTCTCCGCCTCTCCCTGTGTCTTCTCCTCCCCGAGGCCGGAGCCTCCTCGCTCTCTTTGAAGGTTGCTGATGTTATCCACAGACTCCAGTCATAGAAATGTGAGTGTAATTTTGCTGATGGCGAGGGAAGGTCAGGTGTTGCTTCCCGTCCGTCTCCTTCAGGAATCTCAGCGGGATTTTGTTCAGCATGTCCCTGAGCCGAGCTGCTTCGCTGATATGACTCTGTGGGTTTGTGCCGAGTTGCTGTAAATGCCAGTCGCCCCGAAGGCCCACTTTGTGGCTTCAGAGGGATTCGTTTTATGGAAACCTGATGGTGCATTTGGAGAAAATTTAGGAAAGCACTAAGGGTTTTGGATCGTGACCCGGCTGAAATGAGCTCTTTACTGAAATGAGTGTCGTTCCTTCCACTAAGTGTGGGTTTGATGGTGTCATTGCTGCAGAGATGTTGATGTGCAGAGTCATTTCACGTCTCTTCGGGGTTTAAAAAGAAGCGATTCAGATGAGATTAGGACAGTCAGCTGGAGGAGACGGCTCATTTCTCACCTCTTAATGAGCCACTTCCTGTCTACAGCCAGACTAATAATCATCTATTTATACACCACAATTCTGTCTGAGTCATTTTGAGCTCACTTTTAATTTGAATCTAAAGCACCTATTAATAATATAATTGTCTGACTAGGTCTTTACTTTTCGCCTGTGATTGTGTTGATGGTGTTCAGGAAGCTTGCATGAAATCCTTAAACTTTCTGAGACACAGAAGTATGCACCAACACAAACAAATTCTTTATTTATCTGACATATCTGACTCAAAGACAAAAATGCAGAATAGTCTGCTTTTATTGTGACTATTAGTGTAAACACTTGCTAAAGGTGTAATGAACTTCTCCTTTAATCTGTGATTATTTCAGACATCATATGATATTTACGCCCATTAATTATTTCCTCGGAAATGAACTCGAGATATAATAAGATCCCACGTCTCGTCTTTGACCTTTTTACCCGTAGGAGTCAGATGGATGAAATGTTCGTCACTTCATGCCATTCAGTTCTTTGATGTGTTTGTGTTGCTCTCTGAGTCTCCAGCTGCTAAATCCAGGTGTGGAACACAGCGTATAATCTTTCCTGTTATGAGAGACACACTTCACTCGGATCTTTACTGACAAGGTGTGATAGTTCCTCCTCCTCTCTATCCTGTCCTCAGGAGGAACTTCTCTCCAGTTTAGTGGTGTGTAAAATGGAGCTGAGGCCCGAATGAGGATGAGGAATTTGACCTGTTGACCTTCTTAAGGAGGGAGAGTCTGGAAGGGGCTTCTGTGTGCTTTTCCCTGTGTAGATGTGTCTCCTGGCCGAGGTGTTTTTGACCCTCACTGTGGAGAATTCCTTTTCCTCTCTCACAGAAGTTGCCTTTGTGTTTGCAGTTAATTAAGATTAAACATTACACTTTAGTAAGATGGATACCTGTGAATGTGCATTTGTTTGAATATTTACAGAATGGAAACTGTATTTGGCTTTGAGGTGACTGCTGAACAGCTTTGCTACGATGGCTTAGGGCTACAACTGCCGTGAACAGTTTTGCGCTCAAGTCTCCATCAGTGAACAGTTTGATAACTTCAACAAAACAGACTTCATGTGAAAACTGTGATGAATTTCCTGGTAACACAACTGCACTATTTGTCCATGTAGCACACAGTTATAGAAGGGAATGATGAGTCTGGTTCCTCTCAAGGTTTCTTCCTCATATCGTCTCGGAGGTTTTCCTCACCACCATCACCTCTGACTCACTCATAAATTCATAAGTTTAAAATTTATATCCTGAATTTATATATTTCTGTAAAGCTGCTCTGTGACAATGGCCATGGTTAAAAGCGCTATACAGATACAGTTGAATTGAATTTTTCCTGTCTGAATGTAAGATTTACTTGAACTACTAATTTGCATCTTCTGTCCCATGTTTAAGAGATTGTGAGTTTAAAACTCAGTGAGAACTCTCGAAGCATTCTTGTGCAGGTCTGGAAGCTCTGGAAAGAGAGTAGAATATTCTGTTGTCTAAGTCTTATTTACTCAAGACACCAAGGCTCGAAATCTGTTGTCTTTAGACATTCCTCTTTTCCCTGCACTCATGCAGCCGTGAGTTTAGAATGACAGTTAGAATTTAGAAACCATACTGAACGTAATTCATCTGCAAAAAATATCAATCTGACAAAAATCTTGAAAATGTCTGGAATTTTTTTCCTTGTCTGAGTATCAGAATGACGACCGTCCTTATCCCTGATAACCGCAGTGATCGTGGCTGGCCAATCACAGCCATCTGTTAGCTCGTGTGAGTGTAATAGCGTTTTTTCCCGATATTCCTTCAGGTGGCCTTCATGTGTCTCGGAGGAAGTAACGTGTTGACCATCACACATTTTAGCATCGGAGTACTCTGCTATGATTATCATTCAAAATATGCCAAAAGACTTCTCTGATTGGCTGATATTAACTGATCCCCTGGAAGCCCCGCCCCTTTCCCCCATCTCACATTAGTAATCTGTCCTTTCGATTCGATTTTCCTGCTTGAAAGATGCGCTGACGCGGCGTCCTCACTTTCTTTCACGCTGAATGGAGAATGTTTTGAGTAATGTGAAATAAAATCTGTGAGTGTGTGTTACGCTTAGCTAACATTACACACAGATATAGCTAATATTAACTAATTAAATAGGTTTATTAGGGATGCACTGAAATTTTTCAGCTGAAAATGGTCTGACTGAAAACAGTATGTTTAAAAAAGGCTTAAAATTTTTACAAAAACGATGAAATAGTCCTACAACAAAGTGTCCAATCTAACACTTTAAAAATAATGTTAATGGTGTTAAAAATGAGGAACGTGATTGAAGCGCTGTTTGCTCTCCTGCACTGATCAGCACAGACACGTTTAAACAGCGTGGTCACGCCCAGTGCAGAACTAACTGGAGTGTGTGTGTATACGGGGTTTTACAGCAACAGGCGCTTGGGGGTGAAAAAAAAAAAAACTATCACTTCTCTGTTTTAGTTAAGAGACTAAAATGTTTAGATGCACACTTTCTGTCTTCTTCTACTCGGAAAAATATGTCACATGCAGTAATTAATGAGAAAGAGTGCATGTAAACTTAACTAGTGTCTACATCTGAACTAAAACTGAGAAGTGGCAGCTCACCCCTAAACAACCCCCCACCCACAAACAACCCCCAAACAACCCCCTCAGCCACTCCCCCCAACCTCCTCACCCCTAAACAACCCCCCACCCACAAACAACCCCCAAACAACCCCCTCAGCCACTCCCCCCAACCTCCTCACCCCTAAACAACCCCCCACCCACAAACAACCCCCAAACAACCCCCTCAGCCACTCCCCCCAACCTCCTCACCCCTAAACAACCCCCCACCCACAAACAACCCCCAAACAACCCCCTCAGCCACTCCCCCCAACCTCCCCACCCCCTGCCAACCCTCCACAGCCTCTACAAACAAACCCCTAGCCAGCCTAGCCAAAGTGCCTGGTAGTTACCGTAAAACCCCGTGTATATACACGCAGGTGCTTTATGGCAGGACTATACCCTTATTCATTGGTAGCAGTCACACTTCGAGGAGACTTCGCTAATGGGTGGGATTTTTAAATAAGGGGGAAAAGCAAGTGATGTTCCCTGGAGTGATCTTGATACTTAGTGATTGGAGGGAATGAGTCAGTTACCGGGAAAATCTTGACTTGGTTTAGACGCTCTGTGTGTCGTTCCACAATGTGTGTCGTGAATTTCTTCGGAGGAGTTACGCAATCCTGAAGCTCCATCCTGGGAATCCGTGCCTCTGTTTCTGCATTGTCCTGTGTTTAAACTACACACACACACACACACACACACACACACTGAGAGTAAAGCTGTGAGCTGGACTGGGTGGACTACAGCTGCTGTGTTGTGGAAATCGAGGACGTGGACTGCACCCCAGCTTAAGTGGGTCAGTTAAGCCCTTCCATTAAAACATGGCTCTGGGACGAGTCCAGATGTTGCTGCCTGGCGCTCAGAGACCGAGAACATGTGTGCCGGATGTGATGAATGTATAATGGAGCCCAAAAATCTGGAGCCACTACCAGGACCTGTTTTTTTTTCAGTAGTTATGTAAAAATAACACAATTTGATCAAGTTATTCAAGTTTGTCTGTGAAGTTAACAAGATTTTTCATTAATGTATGTAAAAAGCTCTTAGAGTAGAGCAACATCTGGTACTAATTCATTTAATTTCATCGGTCAGTTGCTAAGAAACAACAGTTAACACTGTTAGCGTACACATAAAGAAGATGTCTATATATTTCAATTTTGTACGAGTTTTTCCACAGTAATCCGATCTTCAGTAAAATATCATCTTCACACAAGTCCAGGGTTTTTATGTTTATTCTGCCCAGCTATCTTATCGAGATAACAGATATTTAAGATTAAATGATTAAGCTTGTAGAATTATCATTTTGTTTTGATTTTATATCATTATTACCTACTTGGATGTATATTCACAATACGCGGTTGTCTACAGAAATAAATAATTTAAAAAAAAGAAAAAAATATATCAGTACATTTAGTACAATGAAATTTGGTTTGGTTCTGGCACTATAGATAAAAAGTCCTAAAATACACAAAATTAGCAATAGAATTATGCTGGAGGTATAAATATATGAAGGATTTAGATTTGTAGACACATCCTGAGACTTTTAAACCAAAATATTATCTAAGTGTATAAAAAAAGTAAAAAGCAAAAGTTCAGTGTCAAAACTTTCCAGGTCAACATCTTAAAACCTAAGAATTGTAATGATGCATCTTTGTACACTTTTCTGGTGACAAGCTTCAGAATCCTGAAGGATGCAGTCTGATTGGCTCTGCTTGGTTCCTGCACCAGGCTTCAGATGTGTAACACCTCATGGCACAGCGAGCTTTTCACAGCAACCTGTAGTCACTGGATTGAAAAAAAAAAAAAAAATCACAGAATCATGTCTTTTTTTGTTTTAAAGGTTATTAAAGGTATTTCTGTTTCAGTGAGCCGGTGAGTAAATGAGATGATTTAATTTCGGGCTGAAATGAAAATATTTGACGCTCTGAAATGTTAGTAGCACAGTCTGTGGTTGGTTGGTTATGATGTGAAACAGCCACTTCCTGTGAAAGTTCTTGGTCAGGTTTAGTGATGAAACAGTTGGAGAGTCTGAAGGTAGATCCACAGGGCCTGGCTTGTGAGACCGGACAGCTGGCCTCACAGGGTTCTTAACAAGAATACACGTCTGGAGATGGCCTTTTAAAAACTCGGTAGGGAATTGCTGTCAGAACGAGCGTAAACAAAGCCACGCCCACAGGCTTTGCTTCCACCCCATGGTTCTGTGTGTTAGATTTTGATCAGATAATGGTAACAAACTCGCCTTTTTCAGTCGCCGCCTGTGAATTGAGCTTATGATGCTAGATTTATTTAGGAAGGTATGATGTTGCTCGATGACATCAGCAGATGTGTTAATGTTGTTAGTGATCACTTCAGGCTTTAGGAAAAAAACTAGTGAGGGAAACAGACTCTGATGCCATTCAGGAAAAGCGTACGTTTTTGAAAAGCGTCACAGTGTGAACCTGCGTGTGTCTGTTGCGTGTGTTTAGCGTGTGTATGAATGTGCTAGGACTGGGTTTATCACGGCTGCTGATCCGCTCACTACTTTGTGTAATTTCTTATTTGATAAAGTGTTTGCAGTTTAATTTCTCTTTGTGTTATTACTACACGTGTGTGTGTGTGTGTGTGTGTGTGTGTGTGTATGTGGAGGAGACACAATCTGATGTGCGCTGTACAAACCACACTGAGCACGCTGTAGTCAAGTGGAACCTTAATCATCATCATCATCATCATCGGTCCACACATGAATCCTCCTGTTTGGAGTTTTAACTTTTATAACTTTTGTTGGTGTTTTTCTGCATTTCTCCATCTCTAACACTCGATACGCTGCTGCTTAACGTTATTCTTGAGCTGTTTGATGTAACACTTCCGTTGTCACCTGTTGGGCTGATGTTCTCATGTGAGCGATTTCAGATTGTTTCTGCGTCTCGTGAGATGAGAGATTTTCGAAATTGATGTTCATGTGGATGCGAATTACTTTTTTTTTAAATTTTGAAATCTGTTTTCAAAAAACTGTGTACGTGTGGATGGGGTCTGAGACAGATGCTTGCTAGTTGTGTTTGTTCCAGAGTTTGGAATATGGAAATTTTTCAGCAGAATCTTCAGAACTGACTTTATATTTTGAGATCGCAAAGAATAATAAGCTCTAGCCTTAAAAAACCTCAGAATCTCAAGGTTATGGCACAAAACTAATAAACCATGGCCTCTTTGGCGTTGCGTCAATGGAAGTAAAATGTACTTTTTGCTTTTGTGACTCAGACTTTTGGACTGTGTGGGACTGGCATTAGCTCTGCCTGCCTGTGTTGTTGACTTGAACACAGTGTTTGTTGTTGATGCTACTTGTGGCGCATTGACCCTCCCGCTCGCTCGTCCTGGAAAGCCTCAGTGCCGTTTGAAGGCCTCAGGTAGTTCTAGAGAATACAGGAGTTAAACACACACTCCTTGTGGCTCGATAGTTTGGTTTGTAGGCTTCAATAAGCACACGTGAACAGCTGATCAGCCGCTGACGTGGGCCAGTGCTAACATTTAGACAGCGCTGCAGCGGCGTCTCGCTGACGTGAGACTCAGCTTCCTGTCTGTCCGTCTGCTCTGGTCCAGACTGGGGTCTTATCGATGCCGGGGTTTGGGCACAGAGAAAGCACATAGTGGTGGCGGGAGAAGTGATGTGTGGAATGAGCACGAGGAGGACGGGTATGTGCAGGGATATTTTTAACAATGTGATTTCATCTGAGCAGTAAATGTTGATCGGAGTCGCAGACGTGACTCATGAGGAGGCTGGAGGCTGCTGGAAACGCTGAATGTTTGGAGGTGAGATGGAGTTATGGCAGGGGAAATGGGACAATCGAGAAGTAGAATGCAATACTCACTACACTCAGGCCTGTGTGTGTGTGTGTGTGTGTGTGTGCGAGCTTTGTTTAGACACAGTTGTTGGGAGACGGGTTTCCAGGCGAAGGGGTGAAAGGGGGTGATGGAAAAGAGGCGGGTTGGGGATGATGATGACGAGCAGAGAGAAGGATGGTTTCTCGGTTCCCCCCGGTTTCCTCTGTGTTATTACATATCATTAGCTGGATTATAGGGCCTGCGCAGACCGACTCCCCATCTGGGGCTGTAAAAGTGCCAGACGTGAAAACAGATTTGAGTGAGAATGAAACCTGTCTTTTAGAGCAGTGTATGCGTGAGGGTGAAGAGATCGTTTAGCTAGAGTGTAAATAATTGTATTGTAATTCTCTAATGCAGTGGAAGGCACGTCCCGTCTGATGTGAAGTTGTGGTCAACATCTTGCAAAGCTCGAAACGGACAATGAGAGCGTCCTTCTGTACAACTCCTGGTTCTTCTGACAATGAGTGCATGTGTCTTTCTGTAAACTCTCCACTTGTGCAGTCGATGTTCCTCCAGAAGCTGTTTTAGGAGATGCTGTGTACAGTAAACGTAGACGGAAAAATCGCTTTGATGCCTGCGTGTGATTTACGTTCTCTGTATTCCGGAGTGAATTCACGCACCTCCTGCTGTTGCGTAAAACCTTGTTTCCATATTGTAAATCAGAATTGATCTGGATAAGGATCAGGATTTGGGGAAATCTCACCGAGCCCAGTGAAAAGAGCTTCTGTGTGTCTCCTGCATAACAAACACTGTGACGTGGCAATAACAACATGACCCCCGAAAGCTAGCGGGTCTCGCCTGTTTGTTTAGCCCTCCCCTCGGTCCGTTTGTATAGCTTCTTGGATCTTTTCCCCCGGGGTGTTAAGCTGCAAACAGCACCCCCCCACCCCCACCCCCAACCCCCCAACTCACAAAGGTGGAGGCACCAGTCCTCCTGAGGAATGGCGGGAATGAAGAGAACATAAAAGAGACGTGGAGAGAGTTTCTGAGCCCTGGAGGGATTTGTGTGCTCAGTCACTGTGTTAATGATTTTAGTTTAGATAATTACAGGGTGTAGTGAAGGGAACTGCCTGAAGTGTACGAGAAAAATCACTCCGAGCAAAGTAAAATAGTTCCAAATTTAAGGTTCCACTCAATTTATGGGACAAAAGTTTGAACAAATGCTTCATGTTTGACTTTCCAGGAGTTGCGATGGAAGGATAAGAGTATTTATTTTCTCGGTGAATCTCCAGCATGTGTCCCATCGCTCTCGTGACTGATCCTGTACATTACAAAGTTAAAGATCAGCCTCAACTGCAGTCATAACACGGCTCTTTACGTGGCGAGTGTTTGGGATTAAGACACGTTATTGCTTTATAGGGGACAAACTTCATGAGTTGATGAGGATCACAGATGCCCGCGACCTCCCTCTGACCTCTTAACCAGAATTAAATGTCCTATTTTTCTCTCTTAGCTGTTGCTCTTTGAGTGGTGGGGAACAAGGATGTTTTTCCTGCTGGAGAGAAGAGAAATCCGACGCCGGCTCTTGTTGGACTCATCAGTATGCATGCTTTGGGCCCGGTGCGGGGCAGATGATCCGAGCGTGTGCAGCCCTGCAGGGTCAGAGCGAGAGAGAGAGAGAGAGCGAGAGCGAGAGAGAGAGAGAGAGACATGGCCCAAAGAGTTTTAAATTACAGGAAGAGCAGACAAAGCACTGAAGAGTTGAGTGTTCAGATTACATCTGTCCAGAAGACATTTTTAATTCAGTAAGAGGGTTCACCTGTGTCACGCTTAAAGGCATACTCCAGGATTTTCATCCAGGTGTCTGTACTTTCAACAAATTATCCTGTAGTGAGAAAAAATGGACTCAATTAACAGAGAATGGGAGTGTAAGTGCAGATATTGTGTCAGTAAACGTTTAACATACGTGACTATAAAACACACATTTAAACAATAAGAGAAAATCTTCCCAAATTTGTTCTTATGGACTTTTATGTTGATGTAATAAAAAGTAGTTCCGGTTACTTTATGCCTTCCTGAAGGTTTTGTGGAATCCATACACCATCAGAGCCGCACGACTCCCAGATTCTTCTCTCTGAGAAAGTAGTTCCATCTCTTAAGTACTTTAACATATTTATAGTTTTAATTTTATACAGTGAAGGAACTACTTTTTTCAGAGGAATGATTTTGGATATATTTCTCTGATGGCGTATGGATACGTCAAAATCTTCAGGAAAGTATAAAGTAACTGGAACTTTTACTGCATCGCTCCAGTGTTGGAAAATTGGATAAAAGACCATCAGAACAGATTTGTTAAGATTTTCTCTCTCATCTGAACACTGTCACTGTTTAAATTAGTAGTTTATATTCTTGTATTTTAAACGTTTAATGACACAGCAGCTGCCTTTAGACTCCTATTCAGTGTGAGTTTGGAGTTTTTGTTTTCTGTTCTTTTCTCCATGGAGAGAGATTAGAGGAGAAATGGCTGAGTCTCGGTTTATCAGCAGTGCCAGGACATTTGAAACCAATCTCGTTAATTTTCCTGTCTAATTAGATTTTCATGGTGTGAGCGTCTGTCTTCCTCTGGTCCTCTCTTTCCTGTCTGTGTGCTCATTAATGTGTGTATTAGAAGCAGCGGTTTGTGTTTGTGGTGAATTTACCAGATAATGGAAGCAGACGCTGTTGAGACGGCACGCTCTAGCAGCTGTGCTGCAGAATTAATTTACCCCACAGTGGCATTTATATTACACATTACTTCATTCCTGTACAGATTACATCATCATATAAACCCCAGTGACTTCATCGTGACCTCATCCTGGAGTCTTATCCTGACCGTAACCTTTTCCGTGTGTTTGGGTGTGAAAGGGCAATAGCGTGTTGTATAGTTTATATTTTTATGTTAACGATGACCCACACGTGTTGCATGTCTCCACAGCGGCTGCGCAGGGGAAGGCTCCATGAATGTACGTCACCATGATGATGACGGACCAGATGCTGGAGCTCCCGCCGCTGCTCAACGGCGAGGTTCCCATGATGCACCACATGATTAACGGAGATGCCTCGCAGCAGGTAAACTCTCACTCCACACCTTTACCTCCTGATGGAGCACAGGTGCTCAGGTGACTGATGGGAGGTGTGTTTGCAGGTGATCCTGGTCCAGGTGAACCCCGGGGAGACCTTCACCATCCGCAGAGAGGACGGGACGCTGCAGTGCATCCAAGGTCTGTCCTGAATCAACACATTTCTGTCTAATCGCGCGCTGTGGCCGGTTCCCTGAGGTTAGATAAGCGGAACTTCACAGGCATGTCGAGTATTAGAGGAATGGAGCATGGAGGAGATGATAACATTCTCCTCAGTCACCAGAAATGAATTTCAGACAGATAAAAACAAGAGAGTTATAATGCTTAAAGGTGCCTATGGTTATATTATTTATTAATCTTTTATAAAAACAACACACCAGATAATATCAGTATCATGATTAATTGAAAAACAATGCACTTTTCTTGGATCATAACTTTATCATAACTCTATGAAAGGAATTATTTAAAAGAGAACAGAAGGAAATATTAAACATTTAGTGCAAAAATATATTTTAAAGCCAAGTCTGGGAGTAATAACGAGCCAGTGTTATAACCATACTGATTTCACACACAAGATCTATTACACCTTTATTACACTCACATTTGAAATATAATGTTTAATATTTCCTAATTTTTTGTGCTTCAACAAACTTATTTAACATAAAGATAACAAATGAACGGTACAGATGGTGTATAATATACAGTGAAAATGTCTTTAAGCATTGTGACATTTCCATGTTTCCCTCCTCTAATACCAAGCTCATAGTTTATTATAAAGGAGTAAATGTGCAGTAAAGTTATTGATATAAAAGATGCAGTTTTTTATTATAATACACTCTAAAAAGTGATTATGGCCTTGTGTAGCTTTACAGATTGCTATAATGTCCATGTTACTACAATAAATTAAATTCATAAGTGTTAACCTTTAATGAGGATAACATAAACCTGCCGTCATTAATCTATTTACTTTTTGTTGAAATTCTGCCCTTAATTTAAATCCGTGATCTAAGAACGATTTTTTTTTTCATAGTTTAATAGTTTTGTATTTTATTTTTGTGCTTTATTGGATAGGTATGTCAGTATTTTAAATGTATTTGTTTTTGATCTTTTAAGGCTTGAATTAATGCTCTTCAATTTTGAAAAGGCAGAATAAATGATTACCGTTAATGGCATTGTATAGAAAAAGCCACATTTTCAGTATTTGGTTAAGAAATTTCATTTTGTTGAATCACAAATTTTACACAATGTTTTTTTTTGTGTTCTGCTGAATAACACACGCTGCTTCCTCCAACACTTCACATGCAGAACTGACACAGCAGTGTGTGATGTCACGCTGAGTTTAATTTCCGTAACACATTCTATGAAGCTTGTGTTCATACATCATTATAACTGTGCTTAGAATTCTTTGTAAGTTGGTAATGATTCCTTATAAACTCTAATAATGCCTCATGAAGCTCTAATAATATTCTATAAATAAGTGTTTGATAATTTTATGCAATCCTTTATAACTATTCATGTCCTGTGCGCAGGGATACACACACACACACACACACACACACACACACACACATGTATTTGATGTTTATTTGATGTGAAAGACACACCTGAGCACTTGTTTCAGTATGCTGAAGTGATCAGAAGTGTTCTGTAAGCACATGTGGTGAGAATTTCCTGCTGTGTGTCTTTATAAAGCCTTTATAAAGCGCTGTGAGGATGCATGCATTATTCCTGTAAACAAATAAACCTTGACCTAGTGACGAGCGGTGAACTTTACCACGTGCCATCGGCCCTGTCCCTGTTTACACAATCGAGTGGTTCTTACTGAAACTTTTCTTACCCAACGCAGGTTATCTGCTGAGCGTAGAGGAGTGTGTGGGCACAGAGACGATGTGCTGGTGGGTTTCATTTGAAAAGCAGTTTGTAGGTGGACGTTAATAATTAGCGGCGCTCCAGATGTGTGTTTGTGTTTAATGTTCCTGTGGTTCCTCTCAGCCAGGTGCCCGTGTGCGCTCCGTGTTGTTTGTGTGCTGGAAAGTTGCTGATAAGGGTTTTCCCAGGCCAGGGCATGGTGGACAGACGCCTGGAACTTTTTTTTAGAGCTGCTTGTCTGCTTACACTGGGCAAAAATGTCTGATTACCTCAGAGCGCTGGAGCGCCAGGAGACAGAGTTTGAAGCAATAAATAGTGATGATTATTGTTTTTTTTTGTCATTACATTCCTGAGCTTGGCAGAGCAGCGCCCGGTCTCTTGGTGAGGCCATGAAGCTTTGAGTAATAAGTGTCTGAGCTGTAGACTCGTCCTGCACGTGTCCCCACCACGTCTGATTCCGCTTGTTCACACAAAGCAGCGTTTGGGCCTGGAGCTCGCTCTGGGTGGCCAGAGGATGCCGGGGACGGTGGCGCTGGGAGGGGAGTGTGTTCCTCCCTGGCATTTCTGAGTAATAATTAGGACCAACCTGTGTGAATGTGTGTGTGTGTGTGTGTGTGTA
This sequence comes from Pangasianodon hypophthalmus, assembly GCF_027358585.1. Lineage (NCBI taxonomy): Eukaryota > Metazoa > Chordata > Actinopteri > Siluriformes > Pangasiidae > Pangasianodon > Pangasianodon hypophthalmus. The sequence continues at coordinate 20,793,840 of NC_069731.1, read as the reverse complement.
TGTGTGTGCTTGTTCTGTGTAAAGTAATACAGTAATATAAGTCTATGCATGCTTCTGTACAGTGAGTACAGTTTTGCCTACCTGTGTGTGTGTGTGTGTGTGTGTGTGTGTGTGTGTGTGTGCGTGTGTTCTCATAAAGACACAAAGACCCTCATTAAAGCTCTGCACGTGGATCAGCCTCACACAGAGACGGCGCATAAAAACACATAACCTGTGATTTTCTCATCATTTTCATTTCGGTTATAACTTTGTTCGTTTCTTCTCCTCGTCTTCCTGCTGATGTGGCAGAAGCCCTGCCTCTGTCTCTCTCCCTCTCTCTCCCTCTCTCTCTCCCTCTCTCTCTCCCTCTCTGTCTCTTTCACTGCTTTTTCCTCTCTCTAATGAAGCATTACTACAAAAACTCTGTGATTTTGGACCAAACTGTGATATGGACCACCTCAAAGGCTGTGGTGAGAAATCTACCCTGAACTTTGTTTCCTAAACCAGCAAATAATGTCTGTGTGGCTGAACAGCTGTGAAAAGATTGCTCCTGTCCTCCTCCTCCTCCTCTTCCTCTCCTCTTTTTTATCTATGTATCCGTCTATCCCCGTTATCTGAGTGCTGATTCTGAGTCATGGTCTTTGAGAGCTTCACATCCAGGCCAGATGTGTCTGAACTGAGCTTTGATGTATCTGCAGGTCGTTTACACACACTTAAACACACACACACACACACAAAAGCTTGCTGGTCATGATGGATGGCACAAAAGCACAAAGCCGGCATGGCCTGGAAAAGCTGGAAAAGCTCTTAATAAGAGACAGGAAGATGAGTAAATCTCCAGCAGATCTCTCTCTCTCTCTCTCCGTCTCTCTCTCTCTCCCTCTCTCTCTCTGAGCTGCCTACAAGGCAAAAAACGTGCGCCATTAGTGCTGTGGCTTGTGCTCGCTCCTAATTTAAAGGAGAAGGAGTTGGGATCATATGAGCCGAGGCACTCGAGCTGCTCCTCCCAGCTGGAGCGGACACAGGATCCAGCTCAGCACGGCTCGGAGTACGTGCCTCTGGAAGTCGACGCCTCCTTCAGCCCTCGGGGAGGAAAGGCAACGAGCAGGAGCTACGGGACTGCATGGTGATCGCTCTGTTAGACGGCTGCTAGGTTTACCTCAAAATTCAAAATTAAAACCTCACTTCCCTTTCCTCACTCGCTTTCTCCTCTGCACTCTTTTCCTCTTGTAAGGCTTATGGGATTTTTAATTGAATTATTATTATTGTTTTTTTTTTTAGTTGTGCATTAGCGACTGCTCTGTGCTCTCGTCTGCTCCGTTTCCTTTCCTGCTGGAGAAGGAGGAAAGCCCCTGCGCCGTGCAGATGATCATAGCAGAGCTCTGATTCCTTTGCTGTGAGTCATCGTGCTGTGGAACAGTGCATTTTTGTGTGAGTTATGGAGAGGCACAGACGGAGAGAGAGGAGGAAAGAAAGAAAGGAGGCAGAGAGAGGGCTGAGGAAAAGGGCAGCGTTTGTGTCTCACACACATCTGTGTGTGTGTGTGTGTGTGTGTGTGTGACTGTTTTACTTCACACACATTCTGTAGACCTTCTGAAGGAAAGGTCTCTCTTTCTTTCTTTTTAGAGCGCTTGAATGTTTTGGCACCAAACTTTCTAAAACATTACAAAGTGGAACATTCCACCAGTTTTCTTTTTTTCTTTCTTTTTTTTCTTTTCTCCTCCTCTTTCTCCTCCTCCATCTCTTTCTCCTCTTTCTCGCTGACCTACTATTTTCGGGCGCTGCCATGTCCCGTGTCCCGTGTCCTCTATACTCAGCTCTCTCGGTTCTTCTTTATAGGGCAGTGGCTCAAGTTCCAGCATAACAAGGGCACTCGTAAAAAACAAACCCGGCAGATTGACACCTCCGGTTGTTGCCGGGACGTTGTTGCCGCTCCTTTTCCCTCGCCTTGCTCGCTCTTCAGGCCAGGACGCAGTTTTTTTTTTCAGTTCATGGAATAACAGTTCACAGAAATGAACTCTGTAACCTCCCTGAAGCAGGAAAGCTCATCTGGAGTGGAACTCTGGCACTGAAAAAACAACATGGCTGCAAAACGGCTGGAAAAAGCCGTATATTCAGTGCTTCATTGCTCCGCTGCTCGTCCCACTCGGCCTTTTTGTGTGGTCTTTATCTCTGAAAATGCAGCGTGCCAATCCCAGGCCATGCTAATGGAAACTCACAAGCCCACGCTGATTGGGTTCTCACCGATTCTGCAGTAACGTGAGCAGATCTCTGAGGTTTTCTGGGGAGTTTTTCCCTGCAGACAATGGTGCCATTTATGAACGTGACAGACTAGACTGCACCCAGACGGGGTCGATCCAGAACACACACACACACACACACACACACACACACTCTCTCTCTCTCTCTCTCTCTCTCCAAACTGTGAATACTCTTAAGATCGAGTCAGAGCAAAGGAAACTCCTTTCTGAGCCTAGAGCATGTCTGAGCAAGTTTTAGAGCCACAACACACACACACACACACTCCTGACTTGTTCTTTCCTTTTTCCTCTCTCCATTTCCCTCATAACCGTCCTGTACTGAGCAGGAACCCGAGTGCGTAATGGTGGTTCTAGAGCTCAGCTCAGATGAGGAGTTAGAGGAACTGAGGCGTCAGCTGCCCTCCTAACACATTTTTCCACCAGCTCTCTCCGGGGAATCTCCCTCCTCAAACGTCTCTTCAGCCAAACACAGGCCTCTGTGTGTGTGTGTGTGTGTGTGTGTGTGTGTGTGTGTGTGTTGAGAGGGCTGCTGAGAAGACTGCACTGATCACAGAGAGGGTTCGTTATCTGACAGTTTCTGCTCCTGATTGCCCAAAGCACGGCTTGTTTTTTTTAGGTCCGGAGCGGAAGTGGTGTGAGGAAAAAGTGGCAAGTTGAATCCAGGACAAGAGGAAGTGGAGGAAACAATGCCCAGACATCGGTGGCGTGGGACATGGCACTGTAAAACACTGCATGTCCTCCATTACAGTGACTAAGCACGGTGTTTAACAGTGCTGTCAGCATGTACGTGAAATTTCATTACGATTCCTGAATCCTTTAAGGAACTCCTGTGGAACTCTCCTGAATGAGAGCCACACAGTTCTTGGATGAGTTCCTGGTTTGTGTTTCCACCACACTGCAGGAACTGCGATTTAAACATAAGTCAAAAGAACAGACACACAACATGAACACAGAGATCAAAACTGTGCTCTTTATTGATTCACTGGACAAATATGTATTTTGCACACTTTCTTTTTTACTGGGAACATGTCCAAACAGTCCTGTGAGGTTTCTGATTCGTCCTGTCTAAAAACAAAAGTGTAAACAGAAGCGTTACTCATTACCAGTTATACTTTGCAGTACACGTTCAAACACACTTCACCAATCACATATTGTTTAAACTGACTTTCTGTGGAACTTCTGACCAAGCAGTGATGGTACAAGCTCCGCCCTGAAAGTTCCTGGTCTGCGGAACTCTGGAGCAGGAACTAAAGTGTCCTGTAAATTAGGGCTTTTGTTCACACGTGGGTTTTTAACACCTGAGGCTGTTTGTCGGGTTTGATTGGTTAAATTCATCACATTACTTCCTGTTTTTAGATTTCACAGTGTGTGTGTGTGGTAGATAAAACTTCAGCTTTGGAGTGAAAAAAGCATCTTAATTATTTTGTTCAGCTTTGACTGAAAGGCTTTATCTGACCTCTTATCTAAAATATTACATAAATAAATAAATAAATACACATTAATGAGAAAATTAAAAGGACATATACATTTGCTTTTGTTCTGACTGTGTGCACCGAAGTGATGTATAAAATTTTCTTATCGGTTTTTCCGGTTCAGGAGAAATCTGTGTGAAAAGCCGACCTTTTCCAAGCTAGCGCAGAATCACACACACGTAAAAAAAAGGCCCTAAAAGTCAGCACTGTTTCCTCCTTATACAGAAAAGGTTCCTGCAAAGGTTCCTTCAGTGGAAGCAGGGTCATGTAGCTCATGGCTGGACGGGGTGAAGTGGTGTTTCTCAGCCCTCTGAGACGCAGTGTGAGGAATCTGTTCTTCTTCTACAGCACGGTCTCAAACACAACACCTCAAAGCATGCTGGGAATTTCCAGGTGTACCCTGGGGCAGTGCAGGACCTCGCCGGCCTCAGGCCGGACGTGTACAGAGCCTGAGCTTGCTGGAATGTGTGCGGGGTCTCGGGGTATGACGGGATACCGGGGTCAGGAAATCTGAAACAGTTCCCGCTTTAAACAAACACTTTACACTTTACTTTCTAAAGAGATTTTAAAATGAAGTTGCTCGTTTAAAAATCACATGAGAATCAAATGACACTGTTTTAATTGTAATTTTTTGAGATAAACTGCTGAACTTCAAGATGGCTGACACGTGCTCTGTAAAAAGCATTGTAGCAGAAGCTAAACAGATTTAATAACTGAATAGTGTTGATGTGCAGGAAAAGGTGTACACTCATCATCCTGTGAGTTTAATCACACCTGTAACCTGGGTGGAAAAAGGTGCACTTCATAAAGCATCAGAAGATCCTTCTCTGTCCTCTTCCCATAATCCTCAGCGCTCTCTGACCACGCTGTCAGCAAAATGTCTTCGGCTTATACTGGAAGAGACCACCTCTGAACATCTGAACATCAGATCATCTGCCTCGTTCATCAAATCCACGTCTCTTTTATTTGGCAGTGAAATATCTGTCTTTACATGCTTGCACATTTTCATCCAAATCCCAAGAGTTTAACATTCATCATCATCTCTCAACACATACAGCTGCATGTTAATTTACATATATTATATAACGTATAATATATACATATGTATATAATATTCCGCTCTGACTTGTTAAAATATCCATACATCATCCAGCTTTTTCTATCCTGTAAAAGCGAAGGTTTCTGTTTTATTTCACTCCACTGTGTGAGACTCGGAGCGTCGCTGCTTGCAACAAAACTGTGCGTTTTGGAGAAAACCTGCCAGGAGATGTTCTGGAGCGTCTGCTGAACGCATTGCGGTTCGGATTTGCACGTTATTCCTGATCCGGCAGCGCGGAAATGAAAAGAGTCCTGTGGGATTTCTGCAGTGGAAACATCCCAAAGCCTGCTGCCGGTGTCTGGTGATGTGGGTGCGTGTGTGTAACATGTAGATTAAAGTACATGTTGAAATCACACACTGCTTTTTAGATGCTGCGTGTAAACATTAATAACGACTCAGACACACTTAAGAGGAAAGTAATATATAGGATATGAGATTAACTTGCTTTTCTTTAGATGCCGCTTTAGAGTCTGTAATTAGATTTATGTCTTTTTTTCCTCGTTCACACTCTATATGAAGCAGATCTGTAGATATTATAGCGGCGTGTCCTCTTTCATTCGAGAGGCTCTGAAGTGCTTAATGAGTTAGCATGACTTCATACAGTCTCCCTACAGTAAATATTTAGAGCTCTGGGCATCTCGATGTGTCTCAGTTCCTCTCTTCTTTGCTCTCCATTGGCTATAAAATCCAAACTAGCGTCCGTATCGGTGTAATCAGGCTCAGTGACGCTCTCGCTGCTAATCAGTGCCTGTTTATTAAACACATCGAAGTCGCAAGGGTCCGATTTTCTCTGTCTGAGTGACAGGCTGATGTTTATAGCAAATACAATGAAGTGTGGAGTTGTAAGTAGTTGAAACACACACACACATACATATAGTATATATACAGCAAGGGGAAAATATGATCTGTGTCTTGCACACGTATGTAATTATCTCCTGCGCCGTGGCTCTTTGCTCTGAGGCAGAGGGAACGCGAGGAATCGTGTTGGACGCGACACACACACACTTGTGGATTTCCAGCATGAACGTTTGGAAGCCTTCACTTTGTGGGGGAGAACAGAAAATGAGTTGAAACTGCAGAAAGCTGTGCATGAACACTTCCTGTTTTTCACGTAGGAAGCGTTTTTTATTCAACTCTATTTTTCAAAACTCAGCTCTTTCACAATTCAACACAAGCACAAACCCGAATATGAAGATATTTAGGAATTATTACTAGAAATGTGTTAAGTTAAATGAATTACCGTGAGTGTTTTTAAATGCTGCTGTAATCATAAAGTCTGTCCTCCAGGAAGTCCGAATCCTGTAAATGTTTTCGGGTGCAGGGATAACGTACGACTTCTTGTAAATGCTCACATCAAGCTTTTTCTCTCTCTCTCTCACACACACTCACACACACTCACACACAAAAAACACTAAACACATGTGTCCTGTCTGTATTGTACAGATGCACAGCGTTTTTGAAGCGTTTTGCTGAAAGCTGCCCCCCTCCACTCTCACAGCCACGTAATGCATTCCTTCCAAAAACATCCCTCTCTCTCTCCTTCTCATTTTTGTCTGTCGTCTCGCTGTCTGGCCAAACGACTGCAGCTTTTCCCAGCTGAACTAGTGGACCTTTTCACGAATGAGCCTCCTGTTTCTGTTTCTGTGTGTATGTGTGTATGTGTGTGTGTTTGTGTGTTTGTGTATGTGTGTGTATTTGTGTTTGTGTGTGTGTGTGTGTGTGTGTGTGTGTTTTTTTTGCTTTTCTTTCTCTGTGATCATGGGCCTGTGTATCCGGGTTCCTATAAATGCTGGATATCTAACATCTGGAGAAATATTTGATTTTCCATTAGCAAGCGAAAGAACAGCACTGAAATCATCTCTGTATCGTGCAGAGTTTTGCTTGTGTGCTTTGTGAGATGCTGCACAAATCAGTTCTACTTAATTTAGCTAAGACAGCAAAGTTGCAGACAAAAACACACATTGCAGAGAATTAAAACACTTTAGAGTTTTGGCAGTCTACAGATTTCGAGCAGTCTGTACTTTACACTTTTTACTTCATACGGATTATCCACATGGAAAGTGCTGGAAAAAAGCTTTACGATTCCTGATATACCAGATGCATGAGTTCAGATCTTTAAAGTAGCTTATTCAAAAATAAAAAGTCATTTGTAAAAGTGCAAGAGCAACTGAAATGCATTTCTTCACCAACTGTGTTGTGTGAGTTCATCTGGCACCGTAGTGGGGAAAAAAACTCCTCACACACATGTTGGCGATGGTGGTGTGTCGACGGTGAGCGTTCGCCTCCTGCGGGGCTGAATGGATGGTGTGAGGGATCCTCAGGCCCTTGAAGAGGGAGAAAAGGGCTCCTCTGAGAGAGCACAAAGAGCCGCTTGTTCTGGTGAGGAGGCCCAGCGCTGCTGCGGCTCGTGGGACGGGACGCTACGCATCTCTCCCGTGTCTTTCTCATACACTAACGTTCTCTCTGCTCTCTTTTGTTGGCCTTGCTCTCTGTCTCTGTTTGTATTTCTAAATATCTCCATGTGAGTGTCTCACTATCTCACTGTCTGGATGCTCTCTTTGCTCCCCTCCTCCCTCTGAGATGGCAGGAATGTTGCTGTTTGCCCAGTGTATTGGTGTGGAGCTGTTGAGAACCGGTTCTCTCTCTCTCTCTGAAAGGCCTCTGTTCATACAGAAGACACCCCTGTAGCTGTTTGGGGGGAGGACCAGGACACTGAGCAGCAGCAGGAGCAGGAGCAGGACCTCGGGAGGGGGGGTCTCTCCTCGCTAGCGTTACCTGCACCACAGAGAACAATCTGAAAGGAATTTGTTGTGCCTTTAGAGTGTCACTGTTATTTTAAACCGGAGCTGCAGCACACTGGTGTGTCTATGAGCTCAAACCGCATACATGGCTGTGTACATATGGCTCTCGGTCTCCACCCGGAGAGGACGCGAGCACAAACAGGGCTTTAATCTGAGGGCCACGTTAGGACCTCCAGGGCCGAGGGGCAGAGAAGAGATCAGGCGATGCTGTAATGCGCTGGAGATGAAACTGTAAGGTCCGTCAAGGCAGTTGTGTGATTTACAGGCGCTGAGTGATCTGCTCACGGCCACACTCATGAGGAAGGGGCCCACAAATGGCTTTAGCAGCTGCTGGGCCGGCTACCGTACCCTCGCAATGAGAGAAGCGGTTAGAGGAAAGAAAAAAAAAACAGCACTGTGAGTTATAGCCTTCCGGGACGGTGGTGATGATGATGATGATGATGATGACGGTTGTGGTGGTGGTGGTGGTGGTAGTGGTAGTGGTGGTGGCATACAGACAGTGAAAGGGGTTCAGCGAGGTCGTGTCCCGGGGGAGTCGGGACAGAGCCGAGCTTGTGTTCAGGGTAAATACAGCAGCAGTAACCCCCGCCCTCCCTCCGCCCTTCCTCCACCGCTCCACTCCACCACTCCACCACTCCACCGATCCCCTCAGACCTGGTGGCTGTGTTTCAGAATGAAAAGCTGAGCACAATGAGGCGATGTGTTTGTTTAACCCGGTGTCACTGTATCCGATACGGCCCCGCTGAGTGGCCTCAACCGGGTGGGAACAGGTAGGCAGGTAGGCAGGTATACCTCCGGCGTAGATTAGGAGACACACACAGAGGGTGTGGCCTCATTACTTTAAAGTCACATCACAAGCGATGATTAGAGGATGGTTGTCATGGTAACATAGCATATTCTGACAGGGAAAATCAGTGAGTGAAAAAATGAGGATGCAAGACGAGACTGTGATCCTGAAATCCCACTCTGTGACTAATGTGAGCTAGTTTACTAGCAGTTAGCTAACTGGCTTGCTGGGATAGCTAATGCTCGGGATATACGGCTGTTAGGGCGGGAAGGAGCACATGGGGGTGCTTCCTAATTTGCATATTAATGCATATTCATACCCTTGTATTTGTAATGAGGGTAAAATTCCTGAAGTTCCTCAGCCATTTTTAGTCTCTTCTTGAGTTGTGTGGAAAAATACACCAATTTATGATCCTTATAGAATTTTTAAGGATGAATAAAGACACATTCAGGGGAATTTTATGCACCGTAGCTTTTCCTGACTGCAGTTTGTGGTATTGTGAAACAGCTTGAGCTGTTTGATGGCAGCAGAGTAAAACTATGTGAGAGAAACTTTATCTTTCTCTGCTTTCTACAAGGAGGCGGGACTTTAAACATAACGCTGTCTTACTGTTGGACCTATTCCTTCCTTCCTTTTTGATTGACGCATCTCTTTCCTCTCCTCTCAGGTCCCGCTGAAGTTCCCATGATGTCACCGAACGGCTCCATCCCACCCATTCACGTGCCCCCGGGATACATCTCCCAGGTAACACACGGAGAAATCGACTAACGGCAATGAGTCACAGTAATCAGCCCCGGAGGCAAATAAAATAGAGCAGCAGCTTCAACACACACACACACACACACACACACACACACACACACACACACACACACACACACGGCTGAGCTGATGAAGGCTTTGTCAGGCAGCAGTGAGGTAAAGGTCAGCAGCACTGGTATTTCAGCTGAAAGGTCAGAAACAGTCGAGTGTGAGACGTGAACATGACGGAGTAAAGCGTCTGTCCTTCCACAGCAGATCATCTAAAGCCGGCGTGATCGGTGGTGCAACCAATGAAAAAGTGTGTGTGTGTGTGTGAGAGTGTGTGTGAGAGTGTGTGTGTGAGTGTGTGTGTGAGTGTGTGTGTGAGTGTGTGTGAGAAATCTGTGATTAAAGTCTCAGAGTGTGAGCGCTGCTACGAAGCTCGTCTAAAATCCACCAATAGGAGGACGGCGAGCTCACGGCGCAGCTACAGATACGGTAGCGGCGATGGAGAAGCGTAAAGGAAACTCTAATGCACAGAAAAACCTCCTCATTACCTCCAGCTCACTGTGAAGAACGTGTGTGTTTCTGCACGAGCTGATTTCAGGATCACGCTGATTGATGACGTAAACAGCGTCGTACGCAGTAACGCTCTTTAATTAACTGCAGGTCTATCGTTAGAGGATCTTCAGCGTATAATGTGAGATGGAGAACACGCTCTCACAGTCTGTTATAGAATTCACAGCAGAGTTTATCAGGATCTCGTACAGTGTGACGAGGAATCGTCTTAAAACACACCTCTGAAATCACACAGAGTAAAACTGGACTAAAGATCAGATCATGTGACTGTCATTAATAAGGAACGTTTTAAAAAATGAAACTGAGTTAAGCAGAGCTCCCAGGACTCAGCTTATGGTTTTTGGCACAGATACATCGACTCTCCTCACCTTTTAACCCGCGTGATCTTTATGTCAGTGTGGATCTGTTTGGGTTTTTTTAGGTCCCGTGTGAACCCAGCATGTCTCTCATACAGACTCGCACTAATCTTTACTAAAATCCGTTTGGTCGCAGGTTTGTTAGCGCACCACTGGTTTGTGAAAGTGCCACTGATTGTAGTCTGATCTGTTGAATCTGTGCTTGGAGGAGGAGGAGGAGGAGTGGAATACAAGTCTAAGTTCATGTGGTTAAAATCTGATCCAGATACGAGATAAGAGTGCCACTGTGATTGGTCAGAAGCTGTTGATTAGTTTTCTGTAGCAGCAGCTCTGACAGTAGTGCAGCTGCAAATCCCAGGTTTATATTAATGCACTCATTCTAATACGTTATCGTTTCTATAGCAACAGCTCATACACTGATTAAAAATGGTTGATGTGGTGAAGTTTTCTGTAAGGAGACGTTTATTTAACATTATGGAAGGAGTCTCCAGTGTCAGTGCTTTGTATCAGTCAAAGGTAAAGCTGTAACTTTAGGTTTTTTGACATCTTCAGGACAGAGGAGTTTACGCTTCTTTGTGGTTTCTCAGTAACAAAAGACGACAAGCTGCGTTTTTTTTCTCTTATTAACTTGCCGAGAGAGAATAAAGAGAGGCTGGTGAAGGAGCGACTGTTTACAGCTGCTGTAATGTAAGTGACAACAGGAACTAACTTGTTTCACCGATGTTCCATAACGTTAAATGTAACTATAAACGGATAAAATGTTTGACGTTCTTTAATAATTAAAGATTGTAATCGTTGACAGATGGCTGTGGTATGAGGAATAAAACACTTCATCACGCTACCTCGTCACACTCACACTCATTACCTACTTAATTTAAAGTTGTACTTTGATTAATAATTTAAAAGTGAGTGTGTGTGTGTGTGTGTGTTTTCAGGTTCTGGAGGATAACACAGGGGTCCGGCGGGTCGTGGTCACACCTCACTCTGAATGTTACCCCCCCAGTTACTCTCCCGCTCTCTCACCAACCCACCACCTGCCCCCGCCGTACATGACACACCCCCACTTCATCCCCGCCTCTCACACGGCGTACTACCCCCCCGCCAGCCCCGGAGACGTCCCCCCGCACCAGTACTACCAGCACCGCCTGCCCCCCATCTACCCAGAGGGTGAGACTGCTGCACCAGTTTATCTGTTTAATCTTTCTAATATTTACCTAAATGTTATAAACCTCCTGTAATTATGACTAAATATTTCTTTCTGATTTAATTTGTCAGGAAAAAGTTTCTGTAATGAAGATAAATCATTTATATAAGTTATAAAATGTTATAAAATGAAATGGCCTGAAGGTGAATCAGGTATGTAGAAGAAAATGCTGTTAGAGTTAGTTAGATCCAGAGCCGGGGTGAGCAGGCTGGACTCGGCCCGAGAAAGGTTCTGATCCGATCCAGCAAATGAATTTAATGTCCGTGTTCCTAATAAAAGTGGTTTTGTGGACTGTAATTGAGTTAAAAGATTTGAAAAAAGAGCTAGTCTCTGTTTATCCACTAGGGGCGAAATAGAAATGACTTTGGCAACCGTGAACTACAGTTCTACCCAGAATGCTTTGGGGCAAAAATGCTTTGTTGGCGATGGTTCTGGATGTGTGTTTTTGCCCGCTGCAGAGATCTTTCCCCTGTACAACATGTCGACGATCCTCAGCCGGGAGGAATACTGCAAACCGCAGCCCAAAAAGCCGAAGGAGCGCGCCACCGAGCGTCCGAGCCTGTCCCGGGTCAGCACCCCGCCATCGTCCAGCTACAAGAGCGGCCCCGCCTGCAGCGCCACGCCCAACGGCTACGGCAAGAGCCACAGCACTGCGGCCTCGGGGGGAGGAGGAGGAGGAGGAGGAGGAAGTCCTGGGAATAAGCGGGCAGAGAGGAGGACCAGAGGAAGTCCGAAACACTCGGACAGTGACCAGCAAGGTGAGAATCCACTCAGTAACACACTCACTGTGAAAAACATCACAATATAACACATCAACACAACAATCAGTCATGAGCCAGTAAATAATCAGTAACGGCTGCACTTTTCATGCTGATAAATAAAACTCATGTTTTCACTGAAACATGTTTCAGCACCGCATGCGAGCAGATAAAGTTTTCAGTCGTATGTTCAGTGACGTAACACATCCATGAAGCTTTAATGATGCCTGACTTCGAGGGCGTGTGGTTCAGTAGAGCTGCAGTACAGCATGAATATTACATGTTCAGGAGATTTATAGCTGGAAATGATGAGCACCGTCTCCCAGAATATAGACAAAAATATCTGCTTTAGACGTCTGGTGACTTTCAATTCTCATCTTTACACTAGAAAAATACTGTAATGAATTACGCTGTAATGAAATCATTATTATATGGTAAGTAATTAATTGTTAATGTAAGTATTATACAGTAATTAATTTAATGTTATGTCACAGTTAGTAGGCGACTGTTTGTTCTGGTTAGTAAAGAAGACAGTTGCAGTGAGACGTGTAAAAGTTAAAAGCAGAAAGGACATGAGACGACGTAAACACTGCCATGAAAGCAGCGTGACGAGCCGGTTCTAGCTCACACGCTGTGTGTTCCCTGTGCACAAGAAGGAATTCCCAGTTGGTTTGTTCAGAAAGGATGATTCATTTGCAGATCCACGTGTGCTGCGTCGCTCTGCGTCTTTAACATCGTGTAGCGAGAGTGACGCACGCCGCTGTCGTCACGTCTCACAGCCACTGCTGGAATCTGCATGTGGGGAAAATCCACCGGTTACACAACCTCACCTCGTGTCGTCAACACAGCGGGAACTCATTTGTGTGTTAATGACACGCCCAGTTTGTTATCACAATGCACGACCAAAAATAGCACACGCATTCACACGCCTGGATTATATACCATGTGTTCTTGTTGTGTATTTTTGGCACCGGTGTTAAAGGGCGTGTCTTTCAGCTCATCATATGACCTTTCACGGGTGTGAAGGAACACCTGGTCACCTGGTCTCGTACAGATCGCTCGTGTTAATCCCGCTCTATTCTCGTCATTTCTCTCTGACTCTCATCGCTCCTTTCAAGCTCTCGGACTTTTTTCTCTTTTCTCTCGTTGTGTTCTCTCTTATCTCTCTGTCTTCATCTCTCATCACTTTGCTCTTGTCTGCACTCTGGTTTTCATCTCTCGCCGTCTCGGACTGTGCGTGTGTGTGTGTGTGTGTGTGTGTGTGTGTGTGTGTGTGTGTGCGCTCTGGTTTCCCCTTGTCTGCATGTGGAGAAATCTCACTGAAGAATCTCACCGCAGTATTGGAACCGCAGCAACGCTTTGTAACACACAGGATAAAGGAAAAGAAGAGAAAAGAGCAGCAGTGGAAAACACTTTGTGTTTATATGTGCAGATTTTCATCAGTCTGAATGAAGTCATTCTGTTTGCAGATTCCTAATGAACTGTTTACATTTTCAGTCTGAACTCAGCTCTTTGTTAAATCTGTTTACTGTAACTCGAACCCAGTGCGTGCACAGGAGCCAGCTTCATCATCAACGTTACCATTACAACAACCTCCAAACGTCCTAATTACAGACCGAAAACTCACTGAGGAACATCTCTACACCTCCATCCTCATTAAAAACACCAGAAGTTATATAAATATGCATGAATATGCAAATTAGGAAACGTCCCCATATCCTTCTGCCATCCCTACTAGCCTAATAATGCTAACATAGCTAGCTAAACGTTAGTCACATGAGTGGGGTTTCAGTATCAAAGTCTCCATTTACAGCCTCATTTTCTCACTCCTTTATTCAACTTGTATAAGCAAGTGTTACCATGACAACCATTATCAGATCCTCGCTAACATCATGTAAGTTAAATAAATAGATTAGCATGCAGGTTCCAGGTGCCACGCTGCCATCCTCCATATAATAATAATGTCAAATGTGATTGGTTTAAAGCCATTGAGTTTAGTGACATCATAACCAGAACTCATAGATAGCCCCGCCTCCAAATCAGTTTCACACAGAAGTACTGAGAACATGTGTTTAAAATAAACTGTAAATTAGTGATACTTTTTCTACAGAATGAGAATAAAGAGGAGTTTAGACGTTTATCCATCGTGCTGTAGAGTTCAGGAGGAGTTTTTTTTTTTTTTATCCGCTTTAAGATGTTAATTAAAGGTCCATCACATCCCTAAATCTAAAACATTCCTCAGTTTAAAGTTGTTTCCTAACAGGAAGCTCTGGATTTAAATGGACTTTATTCTGATTTCTCTGCACGTGAACACTTTTCAGTCGGATTGATGCGACGGTCAGATTATCAACAGATTATCCAGTTAAAAATAACGTAGCTAGCGGTAGCTGTTAATCACTGAAGAATCCTGCTGCTGTGTAAAAGGGAACATTTCTCAGCTCCAGGCTTGTAGATGAATCAGACGGAAGAAGGAATTGCACTCTTCTTTCCACTTTTGTTTTGTTTTTCTTTTTCCTGTGAGATAATCCTAGATGATCCCGTTCTCCGCCTCCACCAGTGTCTTGGTGGGAAAATGAAGCATGTACAGAGGTCACGTGGGGGTCACGCTGCACGCTATGACTTCATCATGGTGGTGACTCATAGCCGGGCCCCTCGCAGCCTGGAAAACGAGGGATCAGTGCGCTCATTCTCCCCTCAACGTCAACTTCATCCATCAGCCTGCTCCTGAATGAGTCAGAACTCTGCGTTTAACTCATTAATACTGAATCACTCGCGGAGATGGAGGCTGTGAATACGACCTTTATGCCCACTCAGATAAATCATGAAGTAATGTTCAGAGGTGTTTATTTATTTATTTATTTAATTCTCTCCACAGATCCTGAGCTGGAGGCCAGAAGAGAGCAGGACGTACCATCAGGAATGGACAAGCCACAGGTGAACGTCCCATTATTACAGATATTTATCTGAATTTCTCCATGGGTCACGACATTTATTATCAGTAAAATAACAACTGATAACTGTGACTGCTTTATTTTCACACTTGCTTTGGTTTTGTAAAAGCTCACGGCTGCCGTGTCCTTCTGTGTCCTGCAGGGGGCAGCAGCAGCACTGTGCATGTGAGCGCACTGCCCTCATCTCTCCTCTCCTGTTTAAAACTTCATCCCTCTATTTATTTTCCAGCCTCAGCAGCTGCATTAGCTCTGTATTAGACTAGATTAGATTTACGGTTAATGAAGAAGCTTTTCGGTGTAAAACCGTGACCGTGAAAACGTTCCTCACTTAACGAGTGCCAGGAAAGCTGCTTTATGCTGTGCTCAGTTTATTAGGTTTAATCAGTTGTACATTTGTGTCTTTCTGAGAGGCAGTCCTAAACTCTGCTTTACAATTTCTGAATCATAAACCTGTGAAGAAGTGAGCAGAGTGCATCTGGACCATCTTTTATTGCCAGGTAATGAATATAAAAGTGCATCCTGCTGCAGCCGAGCCTCTGATTTCACCTGCGCTGCTGTTCCATACAGCGTAATTAAACACCAGACCAACACTGTCCAGCTTACACACGGCCATCGTTCCCACAAACATTAAAGCAGGCTGCAGGATGGTGTTAAATTTAATCTCACACCCTCATGTGGAGTAACAGCTTGTTTTTCTGTGTTGTATGATGTGTAACATCTCTGATTTAATCATTGAATGCAGGCGAATTTTACTTTAAATAGAAATATTGTAAGTTATTCTTTCTTAAATCAGAACATTTGAGGCTCCAGCTGTGTATGTCTGAGTGTGTAATGATTAGGTAGAGATGATTTATTAATAATCAGTGTTTTTTGTGTAAAATTTGGCTAAAAAAATGAAATGGCAGGAATGACACTTTGAGTTTTTGAATAAAGAATAAAAACATGGAAAGTTTTGACTAAAAGTTATCAGCGACTCAAGGACTTTTCCGCTGGAGGTTTGATTCATCACTGAAAAGCGGGACATGTTGAGTAATTACACACATCAGGCTCATTAGATTTACGTTTTGTGTTATTAGTTTAATTGTTCGTGTGCAGTAATGTCTAATTAAATGGACAGACCTGTCAGTGACAGTGTTTTTCACCACCTTGTACATTCTAACATAATCATTAATCAAGTAATGATTTTAATTATTTTTAAAAGCTAAAGAAATTATTAGATTTTTGCGTAATGAGTAAATAAATAAATAGGATGGCATTCTCAGGTTGTTGTATGATTAATGAGTTGAGTCTGTGCAGTGGTGTCACTTTGTCCTTGTCGGTTGATTAATATTCTCTTCCTCAGGTTTCCTCTCTGTGATAGTTGCCATGATGTTTATGTTTTTATCTGCGCCGCCTCACTGATGTGCTTTTCTCGTGATAATTGGCTCACTGCGTTTTTCAGGTCTAAATAAAATCCTTGCGTTGACTCCTACATGGAGCCGCGGCTCAGTGCTGCTCTGATCTCCTGATAAATCACTGAGTGTGAAGCGCTTTGCTGTCGTATGGATCATCAGCTCCGGAGAGAACGCAGAGCCGTGATGCTCGAGTGTGTGACTGATTGCTGAGTGTTAATGAGAAATCTGACATCTGGTTTGTGATGGAATTGAGGAATTGAGGCGTTTTTTTCTTTCTTCAGGTGTCTGTCGTTAATCTAAAGCTGAATGAAGGAAAAAATAACCTTCCTGTTGACTAGATTTAGACTAGATCCTTTTACTGCTCTCTCTCTCTCTCTTTCTCTCTCTCTCTTTATATAGTGGAATAATGCTGCTCACCCTGAGTGTGTGTTATTATTATATATGATTTACAGTCGCACTGTTCGGGGTCAGACAGAAGAGGATGGTTTCCTGAGTCCAGTTCCTCTCGAGGTTTCTTCCTCATATCCTCTCAGACGCTGTTCATATTTTTTTAACTTATGAACTGTAATCAGTTTAATCTGCTCTAATTAAGACCAGGTTCTATATGCTAAAAGCCATATTGTTTCTCTTTATCATGTTTTAGAGTGATGGAAACATGTATTTTGAATAAATGATGACGTAGTGAAACATAAGTCACAGATAATCACAGTTTGGACAGACGAAGAGACAAATTTCTTTTTACTGATTTAATGACCATGAAAAAAAACCTCATTAAATATTACATCTCTTCTTTACACTGCAGTTCTGTCTCTGATCTTTAATGGCCGTGTGCGTGTGTGCGTGTGTGCATGTGTGTGTGTGTGTGTGTGTGCCTTTGTGTGTGTGCGTGTGTGTGTGTGTGTGTGTGTGCCTTTGTGTGTGTGCGTGTGTGTGTGTGTGTGTGTGTGTGTGTGTGTGTGTGCCTTTGTGTGTGTGCGCGTGTGTGTGTGTGTGTGTGTGTGCCTTTGTGTGTGTGTGTGTGTGTGTGTGTGTGTGTGCCTTTGTGTGTGTGTGTGTGTGTGTGTGCCTTTGTGTGTGTGTGTTCTCTCTAATCACTTTCACAGCAAATTCATTCATATTTTCTTACACAGCTGGAAATATGATTAAATTGTGAAATGTTTGAATGAAGATGCAGCTGGTGAGTGAAATGATGTAGGGAATAAACGTAACGCAGGAAACGGTGAATCCTCCAGAATCATTACGTCACCTGCAGATTTAATAGCATTATGGTTTAGTAAATACGCTTTACAGTGAGATGTTACGCAGCATGGAGAGGTTTACAAACACCTTCAGTGGAGTTGGGCTAAAAATAGAGAATATTTTGAGCAATAATTAGTATAATAGTTAATTTTTTTTAAGATATTTTATGAAAGTTATTAATAGAAAATACCAAAATGACTTGATACAGAAGTATTACTTATGGGTTTGATTTCTGAAATTAAATCATGAGGTTTATGTTTTGTGGTTTGTGTTTGTCTGCAGGTGTCGAAGATCCAGGCTCGCTCAGCGCTGGTGTCGTGGTCTCGAGCTCCCGCAGGTCGAGGTCAGTCTGATGGAGCTTCAGTGTCCTGCAGTTACGAGCTGCTCCTCGCTGATAAAGGCTGTGACGGCAAATACAGAGTCGTGTACAGGTAACAGCGTCCAACACGTCCTGAGCAGCGGCCTTCAGAAATCAGCTCCGGTTCAGTTTTACTGACGAATGCAGCTTAAATTTAAACTCCCCCTGAACTCTACAGTGTACTTCTGTAGAAAACTGATTTGTGGGCGGAGCTAAGATTAATTTATTAATTTAATAATAATAATTAATTTATTTCCATCTGTTATGGAAATTATTAGAGATTGATGACGTGGCATCCGGTTTAGCTTAGCTAGCCTGGTGGTTGTCATGGTAACGTAATGTTGTACTTGTACAGGTTTGTCTGACTAGTTAAGATAAGGTTAGAGATATCTCACTATTATGGATGGCATGAGAGGAGATTGGGGGGGAGTAGAAGTTGTAGAGGTGGGGTGTAGGGTGTTGTAATAGATTTAATGTTAATATAACTCAGTGTTTTTTGTGGTTCAGTGGAGAAGAGCTGCAGTACACACTCACTGATCTGAGACCAGCCACAGATTACCATGTGAGGTGAGAGCCGTGTGGAGCGTTACGCTCGTCTCAGCTTCCGGATAAAGCCTGCTTCTGCTTAAATGGCTTTTTTAATCCCCTGAAAGACTGAAACACGTCTGTGTGCTCATATCTGTAATGTGTGTGTGTGTGTGTGTGTGTGTGTGTGTGTGTGTGTGTGTTTGTGGAGAATGTGATTATCTTTGATTTAAAAAGAAAATGTTCCAATATGTAGAGCAGCTTTATGAAAACTGGACTGATGATGTGAGCTCTGCTGCTTATGAACTTTTTTAATTTTTTTAATCATGTGTGTGTGTGTGTGTGTGTGTGTGTGTGTGTGTGTGTTACAGAGTGAGTGCAGTGTGTAACTCTATAAAAGGTCCCCATTCAGAGGCGAGGACCTTCACCACCCACAGCGCCCCTCCGGAGACCCCTCTGCCCCCCCGACTCTCTCACCGCACCAAGAGCTCTCTGACTCTGCAGTGGAAGGTAACACACACACACACACACACACACACACACACACACATCATCATCAACACACACACTATCATCATCATCATCACATACACACACACACACCATCATCATCATCATCACACACACACACACCATCATCATCACACATACACACCATCATCATCACACACACACTATCATCATCATCATCACACACACACACCATCATCATCATCACACATACACACCATCATCATCACACACACACACACTCACACTTTAATTTGTACTTTATACGTGTGTTAAACGTGTCTGGTTCATTTCTCAGCCTCCTGTAGATAACGGCTCTAAAATCACCAGCTACGTCCTGGAGTGGGATGAGGTGAGCGATCTTCATCATGATCTCATTACACTTATACACTCGCTTATAAATCTGTTAATAACTGTTTTATTATCACAATAAATAATTAATAACAACTCGTTTACAGTTTATTATTGTGTCTGAAGCCTGAAAGGTCACGGCTGTGTAGTTTACAGCTGATAGACGTTAATCATTCAGAACAATGCTTCTGAATTATACTGAGCTAAAATCAGTAATTACTATAACTGTACTGTAGAAGTATTATGGGATGGCAGAAGAAACTTCCACACCCATTTGACTGACGCGTCGGCTCAGAGTTCATTCAAATGCAGTGGGCGGAGTTAATTTTTTAAAATGTGATTAAATAATGAGAATAGCTTTAA
This sequence comes from Pangasianodon hypophthalmus, assembly GCF_027358585.1. Taxonomy (NCBI): domain Eukaryota; kingdom Metazoa; phylum Chordata; class Actinopteri; order Siluriformes; family Pangasiidae; genus Pangasianodon; species Pangasianodon hypophthalmus. The sequence continues at coordinate 20,774,112 of NC_069731.1, read as the reverse complement.
TAACAACTTATTTATGTAGCAGCTTTTATACACGAAATGCAGCTCAGAGTGATTCTCAAGAGCACAATAAATATGAGGAGGATTTAAAGAGTGAATTAAACAAGTAATAAAGAAATAGTTAAAAAAAAAAAAAGTACAATAAGACGAGCATTAATAAAGTTCTGCTTTACAGGAGGACGCGGCGATGCGACAAAAATATCGTTTCTGCGACACACGATGTGTATCACGATATATAAGAAACTTCCAGCAAAACAGTAGTGTTGCTTTTTAAAAAAAAATGTTTGACACGTTTATTAAATTATATTTTTATATTTTAAAAATCACTTTTATTTAGATAGTTTTTTTTTTATATTTAACAATCAAAAGGAGAAAAAAATTCTAAAAAAAAAACATAACATTTTCTAAAAAAAATGTAAAGATTAAGTACAAAATTTTTAACCAAAATCAGCTGCTTCCTGGCTGTAGACGAGAGAGAGGGTGAAATTAAAGCTCGCTCATGGAGTTAAAGCAGCCGTCAGTAGCTTTTATTATAAATTAATGTCAGTCCTGATGTTACATATCATCTTATTATTCATGAATTATGACTCGAGCTTCTCCACTCGTCTGTCTCACGCCATCATTACTCACAGCTCTCACACAGCTTCATGTTTAAACAGAGAGAAGAATGAGAGTCTGTAAAGGACGAGTGGAAACTGTCTGTCCTTTAACGACAGTCAACAGCCTCTGCTCTTCTCCTCTCCTCTTCTCCTCCTCTTCTAATCTCCTCTTCTCTTCTCCTCTCCTCTTCTCCTCCTCTTCTAATCTCCTCTTCTCTTCTCCTTTTCTCTTCTAATCTCCTTTCCTCTTCTCCTCCTCTTCTCTTCCTCTTCTCCTTTCCTCTTCTAATCTCCTCTTCTCTTCTCCTCCTCTTCTCTTTTCCTTTCCTCTTCTCCTCCTCTTCTCTTTTCCTTTCCTCTTCTCCTCTTGTCGTCCTGTTCTCTCCTCTCCTCTTCTCCTCTCCTCTTCTCCTCCTCTTCTCCTCTCCTCTTCTCCTCTTTTCCTTTCCTCTTCTCCTCTTGTCGTCCTGTTCTCTCCTCTCCTCTTCTCTGATCCTCTGCTTCTCTCCTCTCCTTTTCGCCTCTCCTCTCTTCTTCTCTCCTCTCCTCATTAATATTGATGTAATATACAGACTCGTTAATATTCATTACACACTCGTACACTTTTTAAAAGCCTTTACTCTGTGTATTGAGGCAAGAACATTTTGTGGTAGATTGTTTCTGTGAAAAGGTTCTGTACAGAATCACAAAATGGTTCTTCTATAACATCACTCTGAACATGGTTTTTTTCAGTGAACTCCCATTCCTCTTTTCTCATTGTTCTGTCTCTCATCACTCACTTCTTATGATAAATATAGTATACAGACTGAACCCCAGACACACACACACACACACACACACACACAGGACACATTTACACTGAAAGGTCACAGAAGTGGTCATTAATCCACTCTGAGCTCATCTTTGTGTCACAGCGAGTTGATAAACGAGTTCCTGCGTGTTGTCATCGCTTTTTTTCATCCTGAGGGCTTTGATTTAAACACAAGGACATCATCATCATCATCATCATCATCATCATCATGAGGAAGGTTTTAACTGTGGGCTTCTGTGTTAGCTCATTAATGAGCTGTGACAGTGCTGAGGAGTTTGGGGAACGTGAGGTAATTGGTTAATATTAGAGATTAGAACAGACGTGTTTCAAACAAGTGTAAAATCAAAGCACATTTAACAAGTGAAACTCCGCCCACTGTCTTACATCATCACTCACATGGTCTAAAACCACCAAAGTTTAATTAAAAACACATAAAAATTATTTTTGATGATTTTCTAAAATCAGTGATGAGTTTATCCGTTATGGGGCAGATCCAGTGCCGTGTGTGTATAGTGTGTGTACAGTGCGTGTGTACGGCGTGTTTGTGTGTGTATAGTGTGATGATGATGATGATGATGATGTGACACACCCACTTTTTGTTGACAGGGAAAGAAGAACAGTGTGTTCAGAGAGTGTTATTTCGGACACCAGCGGCATTTTAAAGTCATGAGACTGTGTCCTGCTGTCGGCTACACGTTCCGCGTGGCAGCACTCAACGACATCGGATCCAGGTGTGTGTGTGTGCGTGTGTGTGTGTGCGTGTGTGTGTGTGCGTGCGTGTGTGTGCGTGCGTGTGTGTGCGTGCGTGTGTGTGCGTGTGTATTTTTATTAGTCTATAGGCATTTAGATAAGTGGATATGAGGAATCATGTGTCATAAAGAGTTTGCAGGAAGCGTCATTCTCCTCAGAGCTGTTTCTAAAAACACACACCTTTATAAAGTCTTTCAAATGCATTGACTCTGAATGACAAAGAGCTCATATTAACCACACTCACACACACACACACACACACACACACACACACACACACACACACACACACACACACTCACATGCAGGTTCTCTTGTCTCTCATGCAGTGGTTTTAGCCCCGAGGTGGTTTTCCACACCACAGGAAGTCTGCCTCAGATGCCTTTAGCGCCGCGCCTGCTGCAGACCGGAGCGTCCTGGGTGGGGCTGGAGTGGAGCCGCCCGAGCAGCTACGGCCCGGACGAGGCGCTCACATACACACTCGAAATGCAGGATGAGGCCAAGGTGACACACACACACACACAGGCACACACACAGGTGCTAACATGCAGGTTTTGCCCGGAGGAAGCTTCACTCTTGGGTTTTTCACGCCTGCAGTGACATTTCCACACAAATATGCGCACAGCTGTGATTTTCCTCAACACAGAGTGATGAGCCGTCAGTTACTTACAGCAAACAGGTTCAAAAGAAGTTCACAGCGTTTTATCATCACGTCATTTCAACAAGATGATATGTGTATACACTCCTGGGCAAAAAACGGGACCAAGCCCAAAATATCAAAATATTAATCTTTTAATGATCATAACAACAGATCGTTGGTCAGGAAATGAGCAGGATGAAACAGAGAGATAAAGGAGCTCAGGATGGGAGCTTTTCCCTCTGATTTCTCTAAATGTTTAAGTCTTGATGAGCTGCATCAGGTGGCAGAAAACCAAATAATCACTAATCTTTTAAGAAAAAAAATCCCATAAGATATTATTGGAAAAGTTTGTACACCCAGACACGTGTTAGTTTGAATTTTTATATCAAACATTTTAATCATTATCATGATTTTGCGTACAAGAAGATTATAGAAGTGAATTTCCCCAAACAGCGAAAGGAAACCAGCGAGTGGAGAAACAGGAGCTCTCAGGAGCATCTGCTTCATTCTGCTCACCAATCATCTGTTCTTAAGACCACTAAAAGCTTCAGATTTACCATTTTGGGCTTGGCTTAGTGTTTTTGTCCAGGAGTGTAGCTATTATATGGTGTATACACAAAAATTGTGTATTTAGTAAATGATGTGCATTTTTACAAATAATCATAATCACAAAATTAAAGTATAAACAAAAAAGAAAAAGCAGGTAGCCAATGCAAATTAATAATATGTACTGATTTAAAGTTTAATCATTTTATCACACAGTTCTGATGCCAAGGAAGAATAAACTTTTTTGTGTTTTATTAATTTATGGAATTTATTTTAATAAATCTGATCAGGTTCTTGTTAGTGGATTCAGACTCTGTGGATCTCCTCGTATTTGATCAGAATTCCACATCAGCACTCAGCCGGAGTTTTTCCAGGTTTTCCCTGGGGGGAATTCTCAGCATGTCTGTGTGTGTGTGTGTGTGTGTGTGTGTGTGTGTGTGTGTGTGTGTGTGTGTTTGGTTGCACTGACACCTCTGTTCTGAGTGAATTAACCAGAATGCACAGCTGTCACTCTGTATATAAGGAACATACTGTGGAACTGTAATGAACGAGTATTCTCTCTCTCTCTCTCGCTCTCTCTCTCTCTCTCTCTCTCTCACTCTCTCCCTCACTCTCTCTCCCTCTCTCTCTCTCTCTCTCTCTGTCTCTCTCTCTCTCTCTCTCTCTCTCTCACTCTCTCCCTCACTCTCTCTCCCTCACTCTCTCTCTCTCTGTCTCTCTCTCTCTCCCTCTCTCTCACTCTCTCCCTCACTCTCTCTCTCTGTCTCTCTCTCTCTCCCTCTCTCTCACTCTCTCCCTCACTCTCTCTCTCTCTCTGTCTCCCTCTCTCTCTCTCCCTGTCTCTCTCTCTCTCTCTCTCTCCCTCGCTCTCTGTGTTTCTTGTCTTTGAACTGCAGTTTGTATGAAAAGTTTTAAATAAGGTTTTAATTAACTTTTTTAAACCAAATTATTACTGTGGTTTAATTATGACACGTTTGTGTATTTATCTATCTTCTTATTTATGGAATCAACTATTGATCTTTTGAAATCTAAATTCTCTTTCCCTGTCTCTCTCTCTCTCTCTCTCTCTCTCTCTCTCTCTCCGTAAACCACTGCATGTCCTTTATTTTCACTGTATTACACCTGAGTAGAAAAAACAACAAACTCCCTGAGATACTAAAACCTCCAATTAAAAATGATTGGTGAAATGTTCGGTGTTGCTTTAGTGTTTAACTGTAAGTTTCATCTGGATTATTACATATTGTTCACTATTCAGTGTTTCAGAATCGATGTATTGGCTAGTTGCCGTGGTTACGCTGGAAGATGCTTCTCCTTTATCTTGACTCGTACCAAAAATCTGACCGTAAACAGATGGAAAACATCTCACTTCCTCTCACTCTTCTTCTTCATATAACAAAACAGAGGAAGTACTTTTGAATAAATGACCAATTAAATCTCATTGTTGCCAAATTATCTTAATACTGGCCCCACCCACTTTGCATAACTAACTTCTGTGTCTGTAAATAGCATCTCATTGGTAATGAATGACTTAAGCATGGCAGTGGTGCTGGTGTGAACACACTGTGTGTGTGTGTGTGTGTGTGTGTGTGTGTGTGTGTGTGTGTGTGTGTGCGCAGGGGGCGGAGTTTCAGGCGGTGTATACTGGTGTGGATCTGAGCAGCAGGGTGGAGGGACTCAGCAGAAACACACAGTACAGGTTCAGGGTGAGTAAAAAATCTGCTAATTTAATTTCAGTAAATTAGGACACACCCCCACGTCCTCCTGCCGTCCCTAACATTCTACTGTCATTAGCATTCGCTAACTTAGCTAGCCAGTTAGCTAACTGCTAGTAGACTAGCTCACATTAGTCATAGAGTGGGATTTCAGCCTCACTAGCAAAGTTACCTAGCTAGGTATTTTACCACTTGATCAGTCCTCCAGTAATTTGCATTATTCAAAAATATTTAGTGACATCACAAACTGAGCTCATTTGTAGCTCCGCCCCCAAAACAGAAGTACTGGGAGAATCCAAATCTATAGAATTAACCAGCGGAGCGTCTGAGCTTAAACACACATTTTTGTATTTTTTCTTGCTGTAGAATAAACGCAAATCACATTTTCTCATGTTTTTAGAATTTGTGCGTAATCACATTATGAATTTCAGTAAAAAGTGTTTAAAAGTGTTAAATTGATGTTGAGGAGCACTGCAGAAGCTCTGATCATGTTTCTGCTCCTCCTGAAGCTGACGACCTGCAGTGCGGAGTGGAGAAGTTCTCCCAGCTCCATCCTCGTGTGTCGGACGAGTGTGGATAAACCCGGCCCGGCCACGGCCCCCAGAGTCGGCGCCGTCACCTCGCAAGGCTTCTGCGTGTCATGGGGTGAGTTCACTACCAGCACGTTACACGGCTGGAGCACGTGAGGATGTTTTAATATCTAAACATGTTCCTGTGTTTGTGTGCAGAGCCACCACACGATGACGGAGGCAGCGGAGATCTCTCCTACCTGCTGGAAATGTCTGAAGGGAATTCAGGAGGTAGCATTACTGACTTCTGCATTTTCCATCCCTGTCCTCCTGAGAGTGTGTAAATTACAGTGTAAAGAGACTCACTAATGTGAACCTTCATCCATCGTCTTCAGATCGTCTAATCGATGACGAGTTCCTGTGGTTTTAGAAACGCTTTACACTGTCACGGTTATATTAATGACCTGAAAGAAGCCGATTCCAAAACAAATCAATGACTTAACCAAATCAGACTAGCTGTTCAATTAGGACAAAAGTAATGGCACCCCATAAGAGTTAGCGCGCGTGTGTGTGTGGTAGCCGTTTCGCTGCAGTGGCTGAGCTGCCCTTAGGAGGCGCTCTTTCACCTTTTATGGAGTTTACCGACGTGAGTACGAAGAAAATCTGCAAAATATTGTAAATCGGGACGGAATTTTTAGTTTTGTTTGGCTGAAAAACATTTCCACACAACTTGGAAAAGAGTGATATCACTAAACGAGTGAGGAGTGTGTTATTTATGGTTAATATTCTGACAGAGTGAGATCAGTACTCAGTGTGATGTAGAAGGAGGAGATGTTTAATTACAGTGATGGTCTATGACTGTGATGTGGTTAGTAGATCTGTGCAGTGTGATGTCACTGATTTGTGGTTGTTGTTGTGTGGCAGTGAGTCAGTGGGTGGTTGTGTATCGCGGGCCGCAGCGAGAACACGTGTGTAAGGACCTTAAAGCAGCCACTCAGTACTCGCTCCGCATCAGCACGGAGAGCGCGGGAGGTCACAGCCAGGTGAGTGTGAGGAACATCAGGAAGGAGATCTGGAGATCTGCCTTTAAATTATTTACTACTGCATGGAGGTCAGGGTTTATACTGTGTGTGTGTGTGTGTGTGTGTGTGTGTGTTCCTGCAGTACACAGACAGTCTGGTGGTCTGCACTCTCAGTCTGCCCCCAGGTCCCTGTCACACCCTCGCCATACAGGGCAGCGTCAAACACCGAGAAGTCAGCTTACAGTGGGGTGAGTTCTCTCTCTCTCTCTCTCTGTCTCTCTCTCTCTCACACACACACACACACACACACACACACACACATACACACATCCCTATGACTCAGTTCTGTTCTTGTTTTTCTGTTTTCTGCTTCTCCTCCTTGTATTTTTATCCACTATGAATATAATAAATCATGCCGGAGGTTCATGGTGACCAGCTTCTCCTCTTAATCCACTAAACGATTCTGTGCATCCATTAGAGGATGAAAAGAAAAACAAGGAAATAAGTTTCGCACTATGTGCACTCCTCCTGAACACTGCACATTTCTGTTACACTGACTCCTCTCCTTCACTTTACATGCAGTAGATGTGAAACATTCGGGTAAAAATATAAAAAAAATATAAAAAATATAAAAAAGTGTAAAGCTCGTACACTCGGATCATTTCAGAAGTGTTTCTTACATTTATTTCTATTCTGTTTATTGCAAATATTCTGAGTGTGTGTTTGAGCATCAGGCATTTTCAAATTAAACAAACCAAACCAGTAAATGTTTATTCACTAAAGTCACTCAGTAAATCACTTGTGTCTATAGTGTTTACTTTTCACCAGAAATGTGTGATTTTTGTGTTTTTAATTAAAGACATTTGTGCTTCAGTGTGTGTGAAGGTTTGGTAATGATGATCTGTAGGTTGATGCACATCACATGCACATGCATCTAATAATCATTTATTTTCCTATCAATAAGCCGCGTGCGTGTGGGTGTGTGTGCGCGTATGTGTGTGCGCGTATGTGTGTGCGCGTATGTGTGTGCGTGTATGTGTGTGCGTGTGTGTGCGTGTGCGCGTGTGCGCGTGAGTGCGTGTGTGTGTGTGCGTGAGTGCATGTGTGCGTATGTGTGCGCGCGTGTGCATGTGTGTGTGCGTGCGTGTGTGTGTGTGTGTGCGTGAGTGCATGTGTGCGTGTGTGTGCGCGCGTGTGTGTGCGTGAGTGTGCGTGAGTGTGCGTGAGTGTGCGTGTGTGCGTGAGTGTGCGTGAGTGTGCGTGAGTGCGTGCATGTGTGTGTGTGCGTGAGTGCGTGCGTGTGTGCGCGTGCGTGTGCGTGCGTGCGTGTGTGTGTGTGTGTGTGCGTGTGCGTGTGTGTGTGTGTGCATGAGTGCGTGTGTGTGAGAATCTTGTATCAGGGCTCTAAGCATCGTAAACTAAAAGCAAAGCCAGTTTTGATTGCTTTTTTTTCGTGTCAGTGAAACAGGAGCAGCTGATGCAGGGGTGATGATCCTCCTCTCGTCCGTCTCACACTGAGTCCCTGAGCTCTCTGTCATTACACCTTACATGTTGGGCTGCTGGTGTGTGTGATGTGTGTGTGTGTGTGTTAACCAGGTTGTATCTTGTGTGTTCCAGAAGCTCCTGTGTGTGTTGTGGAGGATGAAGCTCTGCTCTACAGTGTGGAGATGACCTCCCCGGAGGACGATGCGCAGGTCACTGAGGTGTTTAATGGCTCACAAACAGAGTGCATTGTGGGTAATCTGCTGCCCGGCGCCACCTACAGGTTCAGAGTGCGAGCTGCCAACGAGGCTGGGGTGAGTCACTGAGCAGGACAGAGTGGGGTTCTCCGAGTCATACAGTCAGATTCACTGTGTTCTACATTGGGGTTCTTCACGGTCTCAATGGGTTCTACATAGAACCTTTCAGGGTTCCCCCAGAGCGACAAACAGCCATCAGCGCCTGACACTTGCGTAGTCAGACATTAAAAAAACATTCCTGTGTGACAGGTTTCCATGGCAACCTGTTAAATATTCAGCGATTTGGTTCTGCGATTCTAGAACCCGTACTGTGTAAGAATCTCTTTAATTAAGTGTAAAGTATTATGTAATGGGATTTGTACTTTGCCTGTAAACACCGATAGAAGACGTCTGTGTCCCTGCGAGGGAACCCTTAACGGTTCTGTGTAGAACCCTACAACAGCATGTTACCGTGTCAGAAACATAACTGTCCACAGAACCCTTTCTCCTTGTGCTTTTACTCAATCACATTTCTATTAAACAATAAAAAAATCTCCTGTAATTCCTCACACGGTTCCTCCAGGCGTCAGGGAGACGTCACACTAATCCCGTCTGAATAGAGCTAATCAGAAGTGTGTTGGTTTTTTCCCCAATCCACACTGTGTACTGATTTTTCTCGTTCTCCGTGTTCTCAGTTTGGTCCATACACCAAGTTCCTGGAGGTGACGACTGCAGCGGGACCTCCGGGCCAGTGTGGGGCGCCGGTCATCTCTCTGACCTCACACTCCTGTGCAGTGGTCAGCTGGGTGGTGAGTAAATCTCCTTTTACTTACTCATATGGGGGTGTGTGTGTGTGTGTGTGTGTGTGTGTGTGATTTCATCCTGTACTTGTTATAGAGCAGTGATGCTTTTAAAGCTGCAATCAGGAGCTTTGTTCCGGTGCAGAAATGAAAAATTGTGCTGAAATAGAGAATAGATATGGCAGAGAAGCCGGTGTGTTATTATTATTATTACACTCCTGTCCACCTGCAGATAATAATCCTCTGTGTGTGTGTGTGTGTGTGTGACATGAGGAGTGTTTGTGGCTCTCAGTTTGCGTCATCTTCACAGAAAATCCATCTGAATCATCACACACCAGAGCTCTCTTTCATTTCATATCGGATTTCTGTGTGAATTAAAGTTGATTGTTGTTTGTCTTTGTTTTTTAAATTGTGCATCAATTCTGTGATTATCTTTAAATCTTTCCAAAGGTGTGATTATATATCTGCTAAAAGTAAATAATCTAAAAGCAGTTCAACTTTATGAAATTTAGAGTTTCTCTGATGTCATTTTCTCTTTATTCTTATTTCAGAAACGTTTAATTATTTTGTAGAAAAAGCCCCGCTCTTACAGTCGTACGGGAGTTATGATTATGGACTAGATCCTGATTAGATCTTCTCCTCCTCCCATAATGCACCTGGGTCACAGTAAATTATCTGTCAGGTGGAACATCACGCTCTCTGAAGGTGGCCTCGCTGTTCCTCTGCATGTTTCATTTTCTCCTAATTCCTCCAGACGTGTGCTGCGTGTGGATGTTAATTAGTGAGATTTGGGCTGTACCCGTCGTTTCTAGGAGACTGAGACAGGCTGTGATTTGTTTCATCAGACGGACGAGAGCTCGGGCGCGGACATCTCGGGCTACCGGCTGGACTGGGGACGCGATGAGGACTCGCTGGAACTGGTTTACAGCGGCACAGAAACTTCCTGCGAAATCTCTGAGCTGGAGGCTGCAGTGAGCTACTGCTGCAGGATACAGGTACTGACACACACACACAGGTACTGACCCGGTACAGGTACTGACACACACACACAGGTACTGACCCGGTACAGGTACTGACACACACACACACAGGTACTGACCCGGTACAGGTACTGACACACACACACAGGCACTGACCCGGTACAGGTACTGACACACACACACACAGGTACTGACCTGGTACAGGTACTGACACACACACACAGGTACTGACCTGGTACAGGTACTGACACACACACACACACACACACAGGTACTGACCTGGTACAGGTACTGACACACTCATACAGGTTCTGACCCGGTACAGGTACTGACACACACACACACAGGTACTGACCTGGTACAGGTACTGACACACACACACAGGTACTGACCTGGTACAGGTACTGACACACACACACAGGTACTGACCCGGTACAGGTACTGACACACACACACACAGGTACTGACCTGGTACAGGTACTGACACACACACACACACACAGGTACTGACCCGGTACAGGTACTGACACACACACACAGGTACTGACCCGGTACAGGTACTGACACACACACACACACACACACAGGTACTGACCTGGTACAGGTACTGACACACACACACAGGTACTGACCTGGTACAGGTACTGACACACACACACAGGTACTGACCCGGTACAGGTACTGACACACACACACACAGGTACTGACCTGGTACAGGTACTGACACACACACACACACACAGGTACTGACCCGGTACAGGTACTGACACACACACACAGGTACTGACCCGGTACAGGTACTGACACACACACACAGGTTCTGACCCGGTACAGGTACTGACACACACACACACAGGTACTGACCTGGTACAGGTACTGACACACTCATACAGGTTCTGACCCGGTACAGGTACTGACACACACACACACAGGTACTGACCTGGTACAGGTACTGACACACACACACAGGTACTGACCTGGTACAGGTACTGACACACACACACAGGTACTGACCTGGTACAGGTACTGACACACTCATACAGGTTCTGACCTGGTACAGGTACTGACACACTCATACAGGTTCTGACCTGGTACAGGTACTGACACACACACACAGGTACTGACCTGGTACAGGTACTGACACACACACACACAGGTACTGACCTGGTACAGGTACTGACACACACACACACAGGTACTGACCCGGTACAGGAACTGACACACACACACACAGGTACTGACCTGGTACAGGTACTGACACACTCATACAGGTTCTGACCTGGTACAGGTACTGACACACTCATACAGGTACTGACCTGGTACAGGTACTGACACACACAGGTACTGACCCGGTACAGGTACTGACACACACACACACAGGTACTGACCTGGTACAGGTACTGACACACTCATACAGGTTCTGACCCGGTACAGGTACTGACACACACACACACAGGTACTGACCTGGTACAGGTACTGACACACTCATACAGGTTCTGACCCGGTACAGGTACTGACACACACACACACAGGTACTGACCCGGTACAGGTACTGACACACTCACACACAGGTACTGACCTGGTACAGGTACTGACACACTCATACAGGTTCTGACCCGGTACAGGTACTGACACACTCACACACAGGTACTGACCTGGTACAGGTACTGACACACTCATACAGGTTCTGACCCGGTACAGGTACTGACACACTCATACAGGTTCTGACCCGGTACAGGTACTGACACACACACACAGGTACTGACCCGGTACAGGTACTGACACACACACACACAGGTACTGACCCAGTACAGGTACTGACACACTCATACAGGTACTAACCCAGTACAGATACTGTCCCATGTCCTGACTAGTATTCTCTTGCTAGGTGTGTACTAGCGCTAGCTTTCGCTGGTTGCACATGCACTAGTGTGAGCACAGGTGTGATGCTGAAAGCTCAGTGGGTGGGAACATCAGCCTTGTGATTTGTGAAGCTGTAGGTTACACAAGCTGTACCCAAATTTAGCCCCGCCCACTTTACATTTGCAGTTTCTCACATCTTAACAGAATTGTTCCCAATCCTGATTATTCTGATTTGTTTTTGTGTCTCAGGCCACTAACCAGGTGGGGGCGGGGCCTTACAGCGAGCTGGCGTGGTGTCGTACGCCGGCCGCCGCCCCCAGCGCCGTCAGCAGTCTGTATGTACAGGACGGGTTCATCTCACCCCCGGACATGGAGCCGTTCTGTCCCTCCACTTGCCTGGCTCTGGCGTGGGACGAGCCAAACTGCAACGGCCAGGAGATCAGCGGCTACACCCTCACTCTGGGGGAGGAGCTAATCACTGTGGGCGTGGCTACCTGCACCGTCATCAGGAACCTGCAGCCTGATACAGAGTACAGGTGAGCGGAGGAGTGATGGCATGCTGCGGCTGCAGAGAGGATTTTTTTAAAAATAGCAATATTTAATTTGTCTTGTAAAGTTTTTACCTAAATATTAAAATCTTCTGTTAACTCATTTTCATAATTTCTAGCACTTCACAAGCTGTTTATGTTGCCATGGAGACAGCGCTGTCATTATCCTGTGACCTGACACGCCCACATGTTTCCATAAAAGTGGGACTTCAAGCAGAAAAGAGGAGTTTTTTTAGCGTTTAGTTAGAATTAAATTATAGTTAAGAATATTGATCATTTAAATCTACCTCTGCTGAAATAAATAACTTTTCAGTGTCACTGGTTTTTGTTCATATTCAAAGTTTGTTGCTGGGAATTTCAGTAAGGAGTAAAACAGGGGACGTGATGTTATAGGAAAATAATTCAGTAATAATTTGAGAATTCAACAGCGCTGTGGTTTACAGCCTCTGTACTCCATCATCAATCAAGATGTGACTGAAGCGTAGACTTTCAGCTTTAATTCAGGGAGTTTAACAAAAAATATTGCATTAACCGTTTAGGAATTACAGTCATTTTTTTTTTACAGAGTTTCTCCATTTTCACAGGCTCAAAAGTAATTGGACACTTGACTGATAAGCAGTTTCATGGCCAGCTGTGGCCTGTTTCCTTGTTATTTCTTGATAAGGAGATGAAAGGTCTGGAGTTCATAGGCACTCTCAATATGCGGTCCAAAGAGGTGTCGATGCAATCAAGGCCATCATTAGGCTGAAAAAACAAAATAGACCCATCAGAGAGAGAGCAGAAACTTTAGTTTAATTTGGTACATTCTTAAAAAGAAGAAATGCAGTGGTGAGCTCAGCAACGCCAAAAGGCCTGGAAGACCACGGAAGACAACTATAGTGAATGATCGCAGAATTCTTTCCTTGTTGAAGAAAAACCCCTTCACAACATCTAGCCAAGTCAAGAATAATGTGGAGGAGGTGGGCATATCACTGTCGAAGTCTACAATCAAGAGACGCCTTCATGAATGTGCATACAGAGGGTTTACCTCAAGATGTGAACCAGTCTACCTCAAGAACAGAAAGGCCAGATTAGACTAGCTAAAAAAAAAAAAAAAAAAAAAGCTTGTCCAGTTCTGATGCGTATTCTTTGGACAGACCAATATTAACTAGTGCCAGAATGATGGGAGGAGAAGAGTATGGAGAAGGAAAGTATACCACATCATGTGTCAAACATGTGGAGGCAGTGTTATGGCATGGGCATGTACGGCTGCCAGTGGAACTGGGTCACTGGTGTTTATTGATGATGTGACTGCTGATAGAAGTAGCAGGATGAATTCTGACGTGTATAGAGCTAAACTTTCTGCTCAGATTCAGTCAAATGCTGGGTGCTAGGACAGTGCTTCACAGTACAGATGGATAATGAGCCAGAACATACAGCAAAAGGAACCCAAGGGCTTCTTAAGGCAAAGAACTGGAATGGTCTTAAATGGCCGAGTCAGTCACCTGACCTCAACCCACCTGAGCTGCTTTTCACTTAATGAAGAAACCACTGAAGGCAGAAAGACCCACAAACAAGCAGCAACTTCAGACAGTCATTTACTGCAAAAGATTTGCATCCAAGTATTAAAAATAATATTTATGACTAATATTAATGACTGTTAGTTTGTCCATTTAATCTTGAGCCTGTGAAAATGGAGGGACTGAAATTCCTAAACGGTTAATGCAATATTTTTGTTAAACCCCTTAAATTAAAGCTGAAAGTCTACACTTCAGTCACATCCTGGTTGCTTCATTTCAGATCCACTGTGGTGGTGTACAGAGGCAAAGTTACGAACATTGTGTCACTGTCCAGATACTTATGGACCTGACTATATTCCTTCAATCTATTACAGGAACATGTTGATTAGATTTTTTGAACATTTGAACATTTTTACTGGATGATGGTGAATGTGTAGGCGGTGACCTTATTATCAGAGATGATTCATTAACACCACTCTGATGATAGACAGACATTGTAAAATCCATCAGGTGCAGTAATTATCAGTGATGTGAGACAGCGAGCTGACGAGTTTTCCCCGTTTCATTCAGGAGCAGTGAGAAAGTGACAGTTTCATTTCTCCTGAACAATTAAATGCGAAAAGAAAAAAATTTAAACAATTAAATGTGTAAAGAAAAGGAGGAAATTACTTGCTCTAGGTTTTTGGAAAGTCCCGCACTTTCTTCGTGATGATATATGATGTACGCTTTCATGTCTCTCATCCCTGCTGTGTTTGCGATGTCCTTCTAAAGAAATCTCCTTTCCTGCGTCCTCATTCCTCTGATTTCTACATGTTGATGTTCATGAGTGATTGAATTTAGATCCAGGTTAAGGACGCTTCTTTGTAATTGTTCCCATTGCATCCGGCTGCTCGTACATTAAGTGCTCGGAGCTGCCTTTGAGGATGTGAAATTAGACTGTTTTGAAAGGATAAAGACAAATCTGACAAATCTGAAGGAAGGTTGAGTGCTCATGAAATACAAGCTCTAAAGCAGCCGCAGTTCTTTCTGAAGCCGCAGATCTGGGAGATTTTCTATTTTCCGCATTTACACTGTCCTGATCTGACAGACATTTCAGATTCAGCAGTTGGTGCATGGTTTATTGTTATTTAGTTATTTTTTTGTGTAATATTCTCTAAAGAAAATTAGCAGCATGGAGTCTGTTGTCTGGAACAGAAGCTACAGACCCAAAAAGAAAGATCAGTGTATTGGTCCCTATAGAACTCTAATAGAGTGTAATGGATGTTCAAACAGCTGGTTTGTTGGACGTTCTGGTCAGATGTAGGACGCTATACTGCTGTCGTGTATACAGATCATTACAGCAAGCTTCTCTTTGCATCTAGCATTTAATCAGCTGTGACTGTTAAAGAAAATAAAGCAACCTGTTTTATTAAAGCCAACAAAATATAAATTACAAATAAATAGAAAACCTGTGAAATGTTGGAATATATTGTTAACATTAACTATTACATTGTTAATGTATTATAATACATAAACATAAATGTATTATATAGTGTAATATACAGTGTAAAATATATAACATAATATATAGATTATTTCATTTCATATCTGCGGGACTGCAGATGAGATATTGTTTATATGTAATGGTTTATATGGGCAATTAGATATGTCACTACACACACACACACACACACACTGACACACACTGTGAGTTTTTCTTCGTCCTGCTCTTTGTGTGATCTAGCATGAGGAAATATTTTTGATAAAGCCCTGCCGCAGCTCGCTCAGGACCAGGTCATCTGCTGAAAGCTGTAAATGTAAAAGTTTCTCGGTGCTTCATTTTCCAGCTGGAGCCCCGACTCGCCTCATGAAGCAGTCTGATTGTTTTTTGTCTGAGGCTGTAATAATAGTCTGATATTTCTTGTGGAAAGCTTTTTGGATGTGGTGCTCTAAAGAAAAGGTGGATTTGTGTAGCAGGTTTGTTATTGTTTCTATAGTAACAGCTCACTCACAGGGACTTGTACAGCAGACGTGAGCAAATTACTGAAGATTTTTGTTTGTGTGTGTGTGTGTGTGTGTGTAGTGTGCAGGTGAGGGCAGAGAATGCGGTCGGTGCAGGTCCGTTTGGGCCGAGTCTCCTGGTCAGAACCAGGCCGCTGCCCCCGAATCCCCCGAGACTGGAGTGTGGCAGCGCTGGACCTCAGAGTCTGAAACTGCGCTGGGGCGACAGCAGCAAGAGTCCAAACACAGACACAGACACCACATACATCCTGCAGATGGAGGACAGGAACCAGCGGTACACACACACACACTCATACACACACACACACACTACAGCACAGGGTTTGAAGCAGATATTCGAAGCAGATAAGTCATTAATAATGAGCTTGTTTGTGAGTTATTTTCGTACGCTCCGTGTCTCGGCTGTAGCTCTGTGACGTCAGCGCTGTGTGATGTTCTGTCGCTCTCAGCTCGCAGCTTCTGAGGATGTGCTGAGCTTGTAATCATGAAGATTTGGAACTCGTTTAGTTAAATGTGAACGTTCTTTTAGAGTGTTTCGATTTATTTTTCTCCCTCATCACTTGGTGCTCTTTCACACCTGCATTATTATCTGCTGTGTTTATGCTGAAGGCTGGTGTGTGTTTCTGTCCTCACTCAGTTCATTCAGGCATCCAGGAAATGCTGCGAGTTATACGTATTTTATAAATATTTCTCGTGTACACAAACACACACACACACACACACACACATATAGTGTCAGGATGTTAGTGATAATATTAAATCGTCTATTGCAGCACTCTTTGATACAAAATCTGAAAAAGATTCCCGACCAGGGAACCACCCCGGCCGCTGGGATGCACACGACTGTGTCGGTCCCAAGCCCGGATTAAATTGCGTCAGAAAGTGCACGCGGCGTAAAAACTGAGCCAAATCTAATATGCGGACCAGTGATCCGCTGTGGCGACCCCTAACAGGAGCAGCCGAAAGAACAACAACATAAATTTTCCACATACTTGAAACTGTAACTGGAACAGTTACCATGACGACTGCATCATCATTATTCCGTGATGACATCACTGATCCTACACGGAGGGAATGAGGGACTGGCATTATTCGTTTAACTTTGATTGACAGCTCATATCCGCTTTAATTCACTGATGTAAAGTCTTGTTGAAGAAGATTTCACTTTAAATAATGACATAACAGGATGAAAAAAATTAATTATTGTAATTTATTTTAATTTCATCGTATTTAAATATTTAAAATGATTTTAATTTCAATCCAGAACTGATAAAATGACAATTCGATGAGACGAAAGTAATCTCTCTTTCTCTCTCTCTCTCTCTCTCTTTCTTTCTCTTTCACTTTCTCTCTTTCTGTCTCTCGCTCTCTATCTCTCATCAGAGTGAGTGTTTAATGCTGTGTAGAGTAATCAGAGGTTTTGTTTGCGTCAGGTTTGTGCCGATCTATCGAGGGCCGAGTCACACGTTTAAGGTTCAGCGTCTGAGTGAATGGAGCCGCTACAGTTTCAGGATCCAGGCCGTGAGCGAGGCAGGAGAAGGTCCTTTCTCTGAGATCTACTCCTTCACCACGACCAAATCTGTGCCTCCTACACTGAAAGGTACGCAGGAGAATTGTTCTCTCCGCTGTGACTGCTGTGAGCATCATCACTGCATTCTCAGCAAATAATACGTTCGGTATAATTTATAACACTTTTATAACAAAATTATAACCGTCATATAAACATTATTAAAAGTCTTTAAGAATTAAGAGTCAAATTGATCAATTTTTACCAATATTGCAGTTGATTTCCTTAAAATTAACTGACAAAGTTAAAAATGGTCATAATTAAGACATTCCTAAATTTAATCTTAATTTCTGGTACAAACACTGTGAGTGTGTGTGTGTCTATGTGTGTGTCTATGTGTGTGTCTGTGTGTGTGTCTGTGTGTGTTTCTGTGTGTGTGTCTGTGTGTTTCTGTGTCTGTGTGCGTGTCTGTGTGCGTGTGTGTGTCTGTGCGTGTGTGTGTGTCTGTGTGTGTGTCTGTATGTGTGTGTGTGTGTGTGTGTGTCTGTCTGTGTGTGTGTGTGTCTGTCTGTGTGCGTGTCTGTATGTGTGTGTGTGTCTGTGTGTGTGTGTGTCTGTATGTGTGTGTGTGTGTCTGTGTGTGTGTCTGTGTGTGTGTCTGTGTGTGTGTCTGTGTGTGCGTCTGTGCGTGTGTATGTGCGTGTGTCTCTGTGTGTGTCTGTATGTGTGTGTGTGTCTGTGTGTGTCTGTATGTGTGTGTGTGTCTGTGTGTGTGTGTGTCTGTGTGTGCGTCTGTGCGTGTGTATGTGTGTGTGTGTCTGTGTGTGTCTGTATGTGTGTGTGTGTCTGTATGTGTGTGTGTGTCTGTATGTGTGTGTGTGTCTGTGTGTGTGTGTCTGTGTGTGTGTGTGTGGATGTAGTAAAAGTTCAGCATATTAAACCAAGTTAAAGTTTTTTTACTACTGTTATTACTGAAGCAGGCTGCAGCTAATTATCTGTATAAATACTTGCATGAAGTGGAAAAACAGTTTGAGATGGAAATATTTTCTAAATAAATAATGTCAGGTGAAATAAGGTTTTATGAGCTACTGATGGCTAATGTTTTTTTTTCAAATACATGATAAATTTATGCATGAATTATGAGAAATGTGGCCATTAACTGGAAGGAAAGAGGCAGCCCTTGCCCAGTGCTCGAACACTCTGTCCCTGCTCACTGTGTAAGTGTTTTTCTGAAAATGGAGGAAATTTAGCGTTAACCTAATTAGCATTTGGAGGTACGATGGATATAAAAAGTCTACACACCCCTGTTAAAATGGCAGGTTTTTAAAGTAAAAGAATGACACTAAGATAACTCATATGAGAACTTTTCACACCTTCACTGTGGAATTGCATCGTAATAAACAAATAAAGTGAAAAACAATCAGAAACTTTATTTTTACAGAAACTTTAATTTGTCCTTTCTATTTCATCCATATTTGTAAACATGGCCACTGGGTCTGACCTCCTCGTTCCGTTTTCATAAAGAAAGGAATGAATGAATGAGTGATGTGTAAGCATGCTGGCGGACATGTGGACAGATGTAGACTGCACATGTGGTGAAATTAGGATTAGTAAGATTTTACTGTCAGTTCCTGCTGCGTTATCGGCTTTGTTTAGGGACGTAGTTAGTTGCTGTATGTTCCTGACTGTCTGCTCTGGTTATATCTCTCAGATGGACATCCTGTGTGTGTGTGTGTGTGTGTTTCCTCTCTGCAGCTCCTCGAGTGTCTCAGCTGGAGGGGAATGCGTGTGAGGTGAGCTGGGAAAACGTCCCGCCCATGAGAGGAGACCGAATCACGTACGTGCTCCAGGTGCTGGGTGGGAGAGAGTCCGAGTACAGACAGGTACTGAATTATTCTAACAGCACTTCTACACTGCTTTCATTTCAGCCTGCCGACTCGAAACGTATTTCTAACATCAGAGCAGAGCAGCACGTTAAAAATACATCAGCTCTATCACTATAAACAGCGTAGTACTCACTCTGACTAATAACATCGACCTTACTGATATGTACCTGCACCAACATCCGCACATGTTTCGAAAGGATTTTATTTTACACACATTATATTTAATTGTAATTCAGCTTTAGTCCACAGATATATTATATTATCTGATATCTCACCTCCTGCGTGTCTTTCGTCCTGTCTGGACGCTGAAACACATCTGCAGCTCTGATTGGAATTATAACGGTGGATCATGGGCTCTTAACATATAAAATAAAATAAAAGTGCACTTTTTGTGATGTTCATCAGGATCAATCTTTCTGAAAAGTGGGAAATATTATAATAATAATATTCTTAAATACATTTACATTTTAACAGTATTCTAAGAATGAAATTAGTTTTGGCACTCCATATATGTGTGTACACACTTACACACCCAAACTGCTAAATGCCCTTTGATTTTATTTGAATTAAAATAATTAATAATTATTGAATGTGAAATATTTCCCTGGAATCTTTGCTTTTCTTCACGTTACGGAGTGATGTGAGTATTTCCCTGAACTCTGTACATCCCGTTTTTTTTGTTAAGAAGAGTGCAGAGACGTGTGAGGTGTGTGATCAGGCTGAAAACGTTTCTCGGAAGTCTTTATTAGTAAACGTAGATGGTTGTTCAGTTTGTTGTTGCATGTTAGTGGCCTAATCACATCTCGATTAGAGAATCCATTAACACACATTAAGAGGAGACACACGTTCACTCTGCACTGAAACGAGGAGTTTAGTAAAACCCGAGCGGTCGCTTTATTCCCTCGACTCCGAGGCTGTGAGGTAAACTGCAGAGTGAGTCACTGTAGAGGTAACAGAGAGAGTACGAAGCGTGCTGGTGTGTGTAGTGTGTGTGTAGTGTATGTGTAGTGTGTGTGTAGTGTGTGTGTAGTGTATGTGTAGTGTGTGTAGTATGTGTGTATTATGTGTGTAGTGTGTGTGGAGAGAAAAGAACAAATTTGTGGTGTTTTCCAGTCATCACACCCTCTCAGCTCCCGTGAGGCCGATGTGGAGCGTCATCCTGCAGCATCACTGAGCAGCGCAATTAACCACCATTTACTGTTCCATTACACACACACACACACACACACTACACACGCACACTACACACACTACATGCACACTACACACGCGCTACACTAACAACCCCCTGATAACACAACATCGATTGTTTACACACCAATTCCTGTCACACACAACGTGCTGTTTTGCTGGTGCATGTGGAGGATGTTGTTGGCTTCAAAGCAAAGAGTTCATGGTTATATAAGTGGCACCTTAAATGGAAGCAAAAGTTTGCACACCCTTCCAATATATTCAGCATGTTTGAGTTCAGGGATCTTCCTTTTATAATTCCTTTATAATACTCAGCTCCACATCGCCTCTTTTTCAGTCATTTTTCTGTAATGCGTTGTTGTTGTTGTTGTTGTTGTCTTGTTGCAGGATGCAGCCACGTTTCATTTTTACCTGCATACATTTCTACTGTTTGTCGATTATTTTGTGGAAAAGAGCTGCATGGCCTCCTGGGGTTTTAGAAAATGAAACTGCAATGTCCAGTGTAGCATAAAGAAAAATCCATTAAATTCACCACCATGACTTTCCCTCTCACGTCACTGAACGCTTTCTTACAGTTTATGAGGATTAGAGATGAAATGAGAGGACATTTTAGGAGAGATTCATTCAGAAATCAGTTAAAGTGACAGATATTTTCCCCAAAGCGAATGAAAGACCTACGCTCGTAGAGTGGAGAAAAGCTTCAGTGTAGAGCTCGAACGCGTTCTTCAGTTTGTACCTGTAGGAAAACACTTTAATGTTCTAGAGCACAGGGTTTCAGAGACACTACAGTGGAAAGCACCTCATCGTGTATCTGATTTAGGTATCTGGTATCTGATCCAGGACCACACAGAGAAGTGGCTCAGCTCTGATTTGAAAAGATCAGATTTCTGTGTAAACACAGTCCTGAAAATAATCAGATCTGTGTTACATCAAGGCAGAAAATCAGATTTGTGTCACTTGGTCATGTAAACGTAACCTGCATTCTCAGATCTGTTCTTATTGGACTTTCATCCAACTTTCCAACACTGGAACGATGCAGTAAAAAGTAGTTCCGGTTACTTTACACTTTCCTGAAGGTTTTGTGGAATCCATACGCCATCAGAGACGCACGACTCCCAGATTCTTCCCTCGGAGAAAGTAGTTCCATCTCTGAAAGACTTTAACACATTTACAGCTTCATTTATCCACAAAGCCCTTTAACTGAAGACTTCATCACAGTGTTAGATTTAAAATAAACGCTTCACGCAACCCTGTGCTCTAGAACATTAAAGTGTTTTAAAGCATTAGGTACAAACTGAAGAACGAGTTTAAGAGCTGACCTCGGACTTTTATTCTGAGTGAGTTCGGAGTAAACAGGTTCTCTGTTCTTTTCTCAGAGTTACAGCGGAGAGAGATTAAAGTGAAAAACACTGGATTTAGTAAAACTAAAGCAGAACCTTCCGGTGGACTAACGTTCTCTTCCTCGTGTTCTGTCCTCAGGTGTATAAGGGCGAGGACACGGTCTTCCAGCTGTTCGGCCTGCAGTGGAACACGGACTACCGTCTGCGTGTGTTTGTGTGCAGACGCTGTGCAGACACCTCGCAGGAGCTGTGTGGATCCTTCAGCCCGTCCACTCACTTCTGTCCTCGCCGCACTGTCTCGCCTCTCAGCGTGGACACGGCATCCGTCGCCTCGTCCTCCGGGAAAAAGCTCACAGACGAACAGTTCGCCAGCATCATCGTAGTGGGCGTGGCCTCACTCTCCATCTTCATCGCTTACCTGCTCCAGCTTCTCATATGAGACGTGAAAACAGCGAGACTGAAAACCAGCTTTTCAGAAAAACCTTCTGTCTTTTTTATATTCCCTTCCTGCTCGTTTTTTTGTCTGTCGCTTTTTATATGTTTAAACTTTGTTTCTTTGTTGCACAGATTTTTAAACTACAAACTTTACATAAAGTGGTAAATGAAAGTATTTTTTATATGTCTTCCAATTTTTAAAAAAAAAAACTTTCTACATAAGTGCTAGCCCCCTGAACAGTTTCATATTAAGCGTTAAAATGATTTCATATTTTTATACTTTTTACGAAGTGTTTATGTGATACAGCTTTAACACATCAGCCATGATGACATGTCCTTTATTGTTTTTTTTAGTCCTGTGCTAAATCAGTTAGCTTCAATGTCAACACTAAAGCAGTAGTTTGAATGATTACACTAGTATTAAACGCAGTCGCCTTTTTAAACTGAAGCTTTTTTACTGTAAAGAGAGAGAGTAGAAGTGTGTAAAGTCCAGGTACAAACGAGAGTCGCGTCTCACAGTAAAGTTCGAGGCCGTTGTATTTATTGTGCCCGTTAATGAATGCTCTTTAATGACTAATCACAGTTACTGAGACTCGGTCAGACGTTTATTTACAGCTCTGTCAGCGATTTTTCTCAGAATCTCTGCACAGTACAGAAGTGTAAAAGGGAAAGCGGACTTCTTTTATTATTATTATTATCATTATTATTATTATTATTAGGTCCTTATCAACAAAAGCAGCCTCCTGTTGGCCAAAGACTTTATTTTTTATTCTCACTGGCGTCTTAACAGCAAACTGAAGCGTGGAATGTACGAAGCTCAGGGACTGAAGAGCCCCGATTTCTGTTCACCGATCTCTGTTCAGTAAAACCGCCAGTGTGAGAGATTTCCTCCTGTGCACAAAGACATTTTTTTAAATTACATTTCACCCTTTTTGCTATTTCAGAATTTCCTCGTAGAGTTTAACGTCTTTAGCTGAGACTACGTTAATGCAGTACAAGAAAAATGTTTACTAGCTCAATCAGACCTTAACCAAAGTTAGCAAGTGAGCTAGCTTGTTAGGTTTATTTATACTATATATTGCATACAGTACTTTATAATGCAAATCACAGTGCAATCTTTCGTTTATTTATTTCTTTAAAAAAAAAATCAAATGAACTGTCATATTCAATATTTTCCTCATGTAGCATGTCTTTTTTTTTGGTTATGATGAATTTTTTTTTTTTTTTTTTCAAATATAGAGCAATAATCTTTAATATTAACCTGTTTTTTTTTTTCTCAGATATATGTGTATTGTTCAGTCATACGCTGTTTTTACTCGAGTTTGTGTCTGTTTTAATTCAGCAAATGCTGATTTCTGTACTACAGTCTACCAGTTTATTTCTTCTCCGATCAGCAAGTTAAAGCCAATGTTTGTCCTAATATAGAGTATATATATATTTGTATTTTCATTTTCTCTCTCTCTTTTTTTTTTAAATATCGATTCAGTCTCCACCTGTCATGCATTAAGGACTTTCCAACATTCCATTCCATTTGTATTTTTTCGAAGAGGTGCGACGTGACGGTGTGAGATGACATCATAATGAGATGTAAAACTTGAAGTGGAAACACTTGAACACATTTTCATTTCAAAACAGTTTTTGCCCAAAAACATCCAAACCCACAATATTTTTTCAAAAGAAATGAACAAGTTTCAGGTCAATAATTTAAAGTTGTTATGATATGATGAGAAAAGCCCATCAGAGACATGGTCAATGAGAATCATTCCACTCTGTCAAAATATAATCATGTCACATTTATTGTTGTAAATTATAATCATAGGCATTATAAAAAACCCTACCATATCAGTTTAATGTATAGAGTTGAAGTAATACCCTTTGTATTTAAGATGATTATGTATCTGTAGCATATATGTAATATATTTATACACAATAAATTTTAAACATTTCTGAATATGAATTAATACGATGGCTGTTTTGTCATCTTTTTACCACATCTGGCACCAAAATGTAAAACTCCAAATTTCTAAAATGCAAACACATTCACTGATGTCTTACTTTTACAGAAATATTATTTTGCTACTGATTTTTTTAATGTCATAAAAGCTTCAGTTCACACACAAGTCGAATATCTTACAAACAACAAACAGCATTAAGCTAACAAACAGAACACGTTTACCACAAATTTACAACAAATGTGCAAAAGTCCAAGGCATCATTTTAAAGAAAATGTAAAGATGATGTTTTGTGAATATTAATAAAAATGGAATAGAAAGAGCAGTAAACATTAGAAACTAAAATATTTGGTGATTTTTTTTTTCCTTTTAAAACTACACCAGTTGTCTCACATTCTGTGCCGCAGTTTTATAAGGAATCAGCTGGAAGGTTCCTGCATGTTGGAGAACCTTCACAGTTCACTTTCCTCTGTCTGAAAAAGGAAAAAGGATTCTGCGGATAATTTAAGCATTCTTTACTTTCCAAATAGGTTATGGTTCGAACCTTTCCAGAAAAGTAAACTCTCTAGGGTTCTAGGGTTCTACGCAGAACCTGTCCAGATGTACAAAATGAAGAGCATCTAATGTTTTAAAGCCTCTAATGAAGTATAAATATAAAATCTACGGTGCCAAGACTTTTGCACAGTGCTGTAGATGTACCATGAGCTGAATGTTTTCTATTTCACATATTTTTAAGCAGAACAGACGTGTGATTGTTCGGGATGTGTGAAGTTTAATCAGGCAGCACGATTGTATTTCCCCGCTGTAGGGTACAATGTACAGTGCTTCATCTACAGTGCTCACTTTGTCCTCCAGTAACTCACAAGGTTTAAGGCATTTTTGTGTAGATGCATATGAACTCTACATAGGTGACTATAGTTTAGCGAAAATTGCCGTATAAAAACAAAAGTTCTGATGTAATACACTGGCTTTATCACAGTCAGTTGATGGCTTTAGTGATGTCTGGTATCTGATAAACCTGCAGTGCAGAGATCTGCTCGTTAAAAAGTGTCTGAAACAACGAGGCTCCTGCTAATGCACAGAAAAGTTGAACAATTAGCAGGTCAGGGTTTTAATGATAAAGTACAGATAAAATCTTTCACTCTACTGGAGTAATCATACAGTTTTTAAAATCGATTGTATGTTCTGAGCCTCATCCGTAACCACTCTGAGTAATTTTACACCACTTTAAAAAGCTTGAAGGCTCAGAAAGGTTTGTGTATAAATCCTCTCGCCTCCACGGGACCCTCTCATCCCTCACAGCAGAACCCACTCCTCCTCTGTCATGTGGTTCCGCTGGACTCGTTCCACACTGGGCAGGTCTCCGAATTCAACGTGGCCGACTTTGAGCGCTCTTGAGTGTATCTCACTCCAAACAGCCTGCAGGCCATGATCCTGTACTTCTTGGACATGATGTTGTAGAGAATGGGGTTGATGGCGGCACTGAAGTAAAACAGAACGAATGAGACGAGGTTGCAGTACTCGCTGATTTGAGTAATTAGTGGAGAATTGGCTTCAGATGATTTGGAGAACAGATAGCGGCCCAAGTGGAACGGCAGCCAGCAGAGAACAAATGCAAAGACCACCACCGCTGTGAGGAGGACATGGAGAGGAAACGTTAGAGGACGCTGTTCATAACAAGGAAAATTCATATTAACCATGCAGAACCACAAGAGCCTCAGATATTTCAAAATGTAACAGTGTGAACATAACAGTGTAACTGTAACAGTGTAAATACAGTAAAGCAGTGTAAATGTAAATTTGTGACAATGTCCATTGTTAAAAACGCTATACAAATAAAATTGAATTGAATTGAAATGGAACAGTGCAAATGTAACAATGTAAATATAACAGTGTAAATATAACAGTGTAAATGTAACAGTGTAAATGTAACAGTCTAAGTCCAAGAGTTTAAGTGTAACAGTGTAAATGTAAAAGCACAATTGTAACAGTGTAACTGTAATAGTGTAAGTGTAACAATGTAGGTGTAGCAGTGTAACAGTGTAACAGTGTAAATGTAACAGTGTAAGTGTAACAGTGTAAGAGTGTAACAGTGTAAATGTAACAGTGTAAGAGTGTAAGAGTGTAAGAGTGTAACAGTGTAAATGTAATAGTGTAAGAGTGTAAGAGTGTAACAGTGTAAATGTAAGAGTGTAAATGTGTAAGAGTGTAACAGTGTAAATGTAACAGTGTAAATGTAATAGTGTAAGAGTGTAACAGTGTAAGAGTGTAACAGTGTAACAGTGTAACAGTGTAAATGTAACAGTGTAAATGTAACAGTGTAACAGTGTAAATGTAAGAGTGTAAGAGTGTAACAGTGTAAGAGTGTAAGAGTGTAACAGTGTAACAGTGTAAGAGTGTAACAGTGTAAGAGTGTAAGAGTGTAACAGTGTAAAGAGTGTAAATGTAATAGTGTAAGAGTGTAACTGTAAATGTAACAGTGTAAATGTAACAGTGTAAATGTAACAGTGTAACAGTGTAAATGTAAGAGTGTAAGAGTGTAACAGTGTAACAGTGTCACAGTGTAAGAGTGTAACAGTGTCACAGTGTAAGAGTGTAACAGTGTAAGAGTGTAAGAGTGTAACAGTGTAAGAGTGTAACAGTGTAAGAGTGTAAGAGTGTAACAGTGTAAGAGTGTAACAGTGTAACAGTGTAAGAGTGTCACAGTGTAACAGTGTAACAGTGTAAGAGTGTAACAGTGTAAGAGTGTAAGAGTGTAACAGTGTAACAGTGTAACAGTGTAAGAGTGTAAGAGTGTAACAGTGTCACAGTGTAAGAGTGTAAGAGTGTAACAGTGTAACAGTGTCACAGTGTAAGAGTGTAAGAGTGTAACAGTGTAACAGTGTAAGAGTGTAACAGTGTAACAGTGTAACAGTGTAACAGTGTCACAGTGTAAGAGTGTAACAGTGTAAGAGTGTAAGAGTGTAACAGTGTAAGAGTGTAAATGGAGCTCTCACCTAACATCTTTACCGTCTGTGTGTTGTTCTTTTCCCGACTTGACACGGGTCCCACTGGGTTCTTCTTCCTCCTCCACAGAGTGCGGCTGATGAGGCTGTAGAGCACAGTGAGGCACAGCACGGGCAGGAAGAAGAACACGCTGGAGATCCACACCATGACGGTCAGCAACCCGGACCGGATTGCGTACTCGGTCGCTTTGCACTCGTTGGTCTCATGCGGGTCGGTGCCATTCTCGTGCTCGACACCCACCAGCGCAAAGATGGGTCCTGCACTACACAGAGCCACGAGCCACAGCAGCAGGATCAGCGCCTTCACGCGCCCACGGGTCACCAGCACTTTGGCCCGGAGCGGGAAGCAGATGGCCACGTAGCGCTCCACGCTCAGCGCCGTGATGCTCAGCACTGCAGAGTAGGTGCAGCTCTCACTGACGAACTGGAAGAGCTTACACAGATGTTCGCCGAAGTTCCAGGGCCGGTATCGCCACACCCGGTACAGGTCCAGCGGCATGCACAGGAAGATCAGCAGGTCCGACAGCGCCATGCTGCACAGGTACAGGTTAGTGGTGGTCCGCATGTCCTTGTACTTCAACACCACCAGGATGGTCAGCAGGTTCCCGCTAATCCCAATCAGGAAGAGGAGGGAGCAGGTCACAGTTATCCCGGTTAACACTGGCACAGGATAAAGATGGACCGGATAGTCATCGTCCAGCTCCGGATCTGCGGCTGTCGCGTTGCCTGGAGCGTCTCCGTCGCACAAACAGGTGGACGCGTTCGTCCAGTTAGTCATAATGATGCGCTTTCAGCGAGGAGTGTTCGGCTTCATGAACCCATCTCCAAGACACGCTCAACACAAACAGACTCTAACATCGCAGATCAATCAAATCAATCAAATCAATCAAATCAAATAAATCAAATAAAAGCTGCGCGAGGATTTAACTCAGAGCGCAAAGACGCAGAGACATCTCTCTCTCTCTCTCTCTGTCTCTCTTTCTCTCTCTCTCTCTCTCTCTCTCTCTCTCTCTCCCTCTCTCTCTCTCTCTCTCTGTCTCTCTTTCTCTCTCTCTCTCTCTCTCTCTATCTCTCTCTCTCTCTCTCTCTCTCTCTGTCTCTCTTTCTCTCTCTCTCTCTCTCTCTCTCTCTCTGTCTCTCTTTCTCTATCTCTCTCTCTCTCTCTCTCTCTCTGTCTCTCTTTCTCTCTCTCTCTCTCTCTCTATCTCTCTCTCTCTCTCTCTCTGTCTCTCTTTCTCTCTCTCTCTCTCTCTCTCTATCTCTCTCTCTCTCTCTCTCTGTCTCTCTTTCTCTCTCTCTCTCTCTCTGTCTCTCTTTCTCTATCTCTCTCTCTCTCTCCTGAGGTACAGTTTATAATTTACACCTCACAGAAAAAGCGAAG
>NC_069731.1:20735420-20740420 GCF_027358585.1 Pangasianodon hypophthalmus | reverse complement strand
GCTCTGTGCGGGTGTGTGAGCAGTTATTAACCACGGGAACTGCAGCTGGAGCAGCTGGAGCAGCAGCAGTGATCTGAACTAACCTCCTCAGGGTGAAAGCTCTGAGACTGGGGGCTTCATGGACCTGTTCTCAGGAGAACCTTCACTCTGCACTGGGTCTGTGTCTATAGGTTTAATGTAAGAAATCAAGGCGTCTAACCAGCAGTTCCTGCATGACCAGTTTACTTGTGGGTTTTTGTTGCACAAGCAGAGAGGAGACTTATGATGACGCATCTCTGCCTCAGGAGTTACACATGCATGCACTATTTATTTATTCATTCATTTATTTATTTATTCATTCATTCAGTTCGTGTTCAGTTTATCCTGTGCTTTCTAACACCCAAGTCCGTATAGTTTGGTATAAATTGATATAGTGCACGAAAGCAAAAAAGCCTTAAGGAGCAGAAACAGAAGAATAAGAGAAAAATAGAGTAGAGATGTATAGAGTTCTCACAGTGATTCAACATCTGTACTTCTCTTCTAAAGCTTTCATTTAGATGTTGCCAGATGTTGAGGTTTTGTTTAGTTTTGTCATCAAAATGACTTTAAAAGACCTTCTGATTGTTTTAAAAGTGCAATATTTGCTTTTTATTTTTCCTTCTACAAATAACCTGGAAGATCTTTAAAGCATGGAAAAAAAAAAAAAAAAAACACGGTTAAACTGTGGCCTTAGCAAAAGTGTCGCTGAGAAACCCGTCTGGAAAACTGACTTCTGGTCCGGAATGATTGAGTGTGTTTGGATACGCCTCCTGTCAGTCGTTTTATATAAATACTATATACAGTTTCTACACCTAAGGTCCTGAACACAGCTGGGAATCAGTCACATCAGAGACTTAATCATGAAAAGAAAGAAGACTACTCTTTACCTAATGCAGCTTTATCGAGCAAAAGCACACTCACTGTCTTCTTCTGAAATGATTCAGTTCCTCTGTCCAGCTACAATTTACTCAACTCTTAACTCTGCTGTAAAGTTTAAAGTGAGATTAAACTTCATGATGTAATAAAATCTATTCGCATGTAACAGGTGTGAGGTAGACATGCAGGTTAGGTTGCTAATTTATACAGCGGAATATGACAGAAATCGCAGCCATAAACACGCAAAATGCTGTCCTGTTAACGCACTGGATTTTCTCCATGCTGGACTTGGCTATGACATGACTCACAAACATCTAGGGCTCGTCTGAATGTCAGACATCATTTCCATTTCCATTAAATTGCTGTATCAAAGCTCTGCTCTTCACTATTCACAAAATCTAATCATACTCAAGCTCCGCCCACTTTCGTGCTGACTCATGCTACTGACTCAAATTAGCAAACATCTTCTTTATGGATTATTAATTGATATTAGCTTCTTTTCAGCTGCACTCGGAGTAAATACAGAGCAGCAGTGCTGCGTGTTGACTTTGTGGGTTTGGGCGTGATTGTGTTTATATTCTGTGGAAGGATTAGGAGCTGGAACCGCAGCACACTCGAGAACCAGAAGGAAAGGATGTTAAACACCATAAGTTCAGAAATAAAGAGTAAAATTTTCTGTGTGTTTAAAACTTCAGCTTACTAAAACTCAGCTGGTGTGATGAAATGTTTACTTTCTCTCTCTCTGCCTCTCTCTCTCTCTCTCTCTCTCTCTCTCTCTCCCTTCATCCTGCAGATTAGAATCATGAGATTTGAGTTTGAGATTTGTGAATACATGAGATGTAGGTGAACAGATAACTGTGTGTCTGTGTGTGTGTGTGTGTGTGTCCGTCCGTCCTGACAGGTTCTCCAGGAGAAAATAACGAGCAGTAATTTGGAGTTTGTTGCCTCACCCTTCCCCAGTGAATACACACTTAGGACAATACACACTTAGGACTCTTAGGACAAAAGAGTTCTTTAAGGGTTCCTGGGGTAATTGTTCTAAAAGAGGTTCTAGTTGGAACCCTTTCTGATAGGCAAACACTCCGCTGTAGTGTTCTAAGCTTAGAACATTAAGAATGTAAGAGGCTAAGAACCCTTAATTATCCAATGAACCTTTAAAGAACCATTGAAGAACCCTTTTTTCTAAAAGTGTGTATTAACTGGGTCAGTGTGCGGTACAAACTCCAAATTATTGCTCTTTATTTTCTGTTTAAGATCGAGAACCTGTCAGGAGTTTAACATTTCGCTTCTTGGTACTCTTTTAGAAAGAAGTTTCTTTAAGGGTTCATTGGATCTTAGCTTCCAAAAAATGTACATGGAACTCTTTCTGATAGAGAAACCTTCTGTCGTAGTGTTCTAAACAGAACCTAAAGAAAGTGTTGAAAGGGTTCTCCTAGACAAAGAATCGAAGAACACTTGAGGGTTGTAGTTTTTTATGAGTGTAAATATGAATATAAAATTTCAACTACAGTGTAATTATTGACACACACTTTAAATGACCTTGTACTCCTGATCAGATCTGCGTGGGCGTGTCAGATTGCATCATGATTGGCGGTGGCGTTTCTGTGGTAACGCACACAAAGAGGGAATGAGGAATGACAGAGCGGAACCCTTTTACTTTTTCATGCTTCTTGAATTTAAAACATCTCTTTTAGCTGATTACAGAATAAATTCACTTTCATAAGAAAAATCTAGAACCATTCTTGGGTTTGTTCCTCTGAAGAAGCCGAATCTTAAAGGTTCTAAGTAGGTTTCCTGAACAGATAGGGTTCCAAGTATAGCTAAGAATCCTGAGGAACCCTTTTTTTCTAAATGTGTATAGCTAATAATTTGTGGACAGTAAGAAATTTGTGGAAAATAAGTGGACAGTTTCCTTGAAAGAACCGTAAGGTTCTGTGTGACTGAGCGGAAGGCTGTGAGGTTAAATCCCAGCACTGCTGCTGTTGGGTTCTTCAGCAGGGCCGTTAATCCTCTCCTGCTCATCCTCGTGCCGATTAAATCCTTTTCACTAAAATGCTGCTTTATGATTGTTGATAATGTGACTGTTGCTGCACTTTTTACAAAGTGGTCACATGACCCGGTTATCACTTTATATAAATATCCTGGAGCAGCTGTGTGTCTCACCAGAGAAAGCTCCTGAGATGAAAATGCTGAACAGTCGGTTTGCCACATGAGTGTGGGTTTTTTTTTTCTTTCTTCACCCTGATCATGATCTGATGTTGTGTGATTTCAGCCTCAGGATGTTTTTTAAAGCAGAGCAGATGACGAAATTTAGTTTGATTTATGATTAGAGCTGTGACTGAGGTTCCACCCAGAATCCACACAGATTTAACATAAGATCTGCACATTACTCACAGCACTGTACACTGTACTGTAACTGTACACACATGTACTCCAGCGTCCACACGTACATCTAACCTCCGCTGCAGGACTCAGTTCCTGTTCGTTCGGATTTTTATGTCTTCATTTAAAATGAAAATAAGGACAAAATGGGATTTAGTAGTAAAAGAGTACACGTGTTAAATATCTCAAACGTATAACAGACTGTAGTCCTGCTGAAGTCTCAGATCAGAAGGAGTTGATTAGTTTTCTAGAACAGCAGCTCTGACAGTAGCACAGGTCTATATTAATGCGCTTCCTCTAATACGTTATCGTTTCCATAGTAACAGCTCATTCACAGGGACGTGTACAGCGACGCTCCACATAAACTGATTAAAAAAGCTTTCAAGTGGTAAAGTTTTCTCGAAGAGAGAGAAAAAAGAGAGGGAACAACTGTTTATAGCTGCTGTAACGTAAATGAGAACAGGAACATGTTTCATCTCTTCTTTACAAAATTAAATGTAACTCTAAATGCATAAAAATTATGATGTTCTTTTAATGAGTAAAAAATTGTATTTGTTAAATTGCTGTGGTATAAAAGGAATAAAAGGCTTGGGGACGTGCTGTTATAGGAAACTAATCATCTCCAGGGTGGTAACAGTAACGCCGCTTCATCACATCACTCCGTTGTTTTTTAGTTTTTATTATTTAATAGAGTTTTAATAATGATGAGTAAATCATGCTCACCTGGTATTTTTATGATGACTGTTTTTCTGTAACTGTTAAAGATTTTCATTTGCCTGCTAAGTGACTTCTTCCTCCACTGAGGTGAAAAAACACGTTATCACGCAGTGCTCGTGGATTTAATGCGCAGGTTTGAAGCTGATGCACTTACAGAAGCGGGTCTTCTCACACACCCGAGGTGTTACTCTACTTGACAGGAAGTTGAGGAGGCCTTGTGATAATACATGATAACACCAGTTTACATGTACGTTGCTGATTACAGTAGTGACTCAGTAGTCAGTGGATCACTCAGATGTGATCAACGTGCCACGTTTTCCTCCGGTGTTACGAGTCTGTGTTGCAGTAGTGGGATATTATATTACACTATTAAATAGCATGATTCTTTCTCAAAATACACGATAGAAACACTCTGTTTCTGTTTATATGTATAGAAACTCACAGGAAGCTGAGGATGTGTCACTTTAGAGGTCATATGAATCATGAATCATTGTCCACAGAGGAGCATCGGTGTGTCTCTGACATGCGGATTGTTAATCAAATCATCTGTCCTCTTTCAGAGCTGGAGCTGAAGGGCGGCTGTAAAACTCTGTCGTTAAATAAACATTTAAAATACGTGACTGTAAAACACTAATTTAACCAGCGACATTGTTCAGGTCAGACAGGCGTGAACGTAAATCTTTTCTTATTGGACTTTCATCCAACTTTCCAACGATGCAGTAAAAAGTAGTTCCGGTTACTTTACACTTTCCTGAAGGTTTTGTGGAATCCATACGCCATCAGAGACGCACGACTCCCAGATTCTTCCCTCGGAGAAAGTAGTTCCATCTCTGAAAGACTTTAACACATTTACAGCTTCATTTATCCACAAAGCCCTTTAACTGAAGACTTCATCACAGTGTTAGATTTAAAATAAACGCTTCATGACGGAGTTTAAGAGCCGACCTCAGACTTTTATTCTGAGTGAGTTCGGAGTAAACAGGTTCTCTGTTCTTTTCTTAGGGCAG
>NC_069731.1:20600420-20730420 GCF_027358585.1 Pangasianodon hypophthalmus | reverse complement strand
AGTTTTTAGATAAAAAACTTTAGTCCTAGAACCCAAACCGGTTTTACGTAAAGATGTGTCTTATAGATGGGGTAGAACCTTGTTTAGAATGCAAAGAACCCTTAAGGAACCCTTGAGGAACGTGTTTTAGAAGGCAGTGTGGTGGTGCAGCACTTCACAGCTGCAGGGTTCTAGAGTCGGTCCTGAGCTCGGGTTCTGGTCTGTGTGTGTTTCCTCTGGGTTCTCAGGTTTCCACGCAGTGTGTGTGTGTGTGTGTGTGTGTGTGTGTGTGTGTGTGTGTGTGTGTGAGGGTGTATTCCTGCGGCACACCCCGCGTTCCCAGGATGCACTCTGGATCCACCACCCTGACCACGATGAAGTGCTTACTGAAGATGAATTAATGGATTAGATCTTATAAATGAAGAGATTAAGATGTAGCGCAGTAGAACTGATAAAGCCCCTGTGTGATGAAGAGTTAAGGGTTCTTTCCGTTCTAAATGGGTTCTATTCGGATGCTGCTCTAATAGTGGAACCCTAAGAAGTTCTTTATTTAAAAAGAGTGTAACCTGAGGACGAGTCACTGACATCTCTCTCAGTCGTGTTTAATTTATTAACTGATGAAGCCAAACTTGGTGATCACAGTTAAAGCACAGTTAATGAGTTCAGCCTTAATGTAAATCAGATACATTGGATGCAGTTAAACACACACACACACACACACACACACACACACAGCATTAGTTATCATCAGTGACCTGCATAAAATACAAGTGAAAAAGTGAAAACTTTACAAATGTGATATAAATGAGAGTAAAAATGTTCGACTGCTTCACTGCTCTCGGTCTCTCCTTCTACTGCGGCCTTAAAGCTCACACACGTCTGTGGAACCTGTTCCTACTTAACAGTGCAAAAAAAGGGTTAATTTGACTCACCCTCATTAAAACATTAAAAAATAAAAGACAGGCTTGTTTGATTCTGCCGGAAGTGTCTTTGATACAGCAGCCACGTGAGACGGAGGAGAAAGGAAGAGATGAAGACGGAGTAGGAGGAATGAAAAGGGAATAGATAAACTGTGTAATAAATGAGTGTTTAGATGAATCAGTACAGGAAGTCAGTGCTGGGATCAGCCTGTTACTGAAGCAGCTCAGACTGACGTGAAGGCACTGGGAGGCATTGTCCCTGACGCTCAGCGGTTCAGACATCGTTCTCTTCTCCATCATCCGTCGTTCTCTTCTCCATCATCCGTCGTTCTCTTCTCCATCACCGTCGTTCTCTTCTCCATCATCCGTCGTTCTCTTCTCCATCATCCGTCATTCTCTTCTCCATCATCCGTCGTTCTCTTCTCCATCACCGTCGTTCTCTTCTCCATCACCGTCGTTCTCTTCTCCATCACCATCGTTCTCTTCTCCATCATCCGTCATTCTCTTCTCCATCACCATCGTTCTCTTCTCCATCATCCGTCTTTCTCTTCTCCATCACCATCGTTCTCTTCTCCATCATCCGTCGTTCTCTTCTCCATCACCGTCGTTCTCTTCTCCATCACCGTCGTTCTCTTCTCCATCACCATCGTTCTCTTCTCCATCACCATCGTTCTCTTCTCCATCATCCGTCATTCTCTTCTCCATCACCATCGTTCTCTTCTCCATCATCCGTCTTTCTCTTCTCCATCACCATCGTTCTCTTCTCCATCATCCGTCTTTCTCTTCTCCATCACCATCGTTCTCTTCTCCATCATCCGTCGTTCTCTTCTCCATCATCCGTCGTTCTCTTCTCCATCACCATCGTTCTCTTCTCCATCATCCGTCGTTCTCACTGAAGCGGCGTGAAACTGCGCATTTATACAGAGTGCAGAGACGTAAAGAACAAAATGCTCAAGTGGTGTCAGAATTCACTGCAAAAAAATTAGATAGAATATTTCTCATTATACGGTTATGATAAAACAAATTAGATTTTTTTAATACTATATCTGGACTTTTTTTTTCATAATTTAAGGCTTGAAATATTTTTACTCCATTAACGTGTCTAAAAGTCGTTAGTCTTACTAATCTCATATTTGTTTTTAATCGAACTCTCATGATGAGAAATATTTTAACCTGGTGAGATTTCTGTAGTGTGGAAGGAAAACCACTGTGACATAAATCCATTCAGCTGGAATAATCATAATAATAATAATAATAATAATAATAATAAAATGTCAGATGTGTCGTACTCTAAATGCTATATTCTCATGGTGACCACATTTCAGTGTGATATGAAGAACGGAGCAGCGTGACGTGATGTTATGAAGCTTCATGACGGCTGAAGAGCGATGTCTATGAGCTGTGGAGACGAGCTCGCAGCCGCGTTAAAACTGAATAATTAATGTTTTATATCAGTGGATTTATAAACACCTCAGGATCATTCATTCATTATCAGATTTGTGATTAGAGCTGGAGACGTGATTGGAGCGTAACTGTGGACGATGAATTATCTGCTGAGACGTACGAGGAGGATTAAAGATTTACAAATATCAATTCAATTCAGTTTTATTTGTATAGCGCTTTTAACAATGGACATTGTCACAAAGCAGCTTTACAGAAATAAATGGATTCACAAAAAATATATTGTAAATGTGTGAATTTGTCCCTAATGAGCGAGCCAGAGGTGACGGTGGCGAGGAAAAACTCCCTGAGACAATATGAGGAAGAAACCTTGAGAGGAACGAGGCTCAAAAGGGAACCATCCTCATCTGGGTGCAACGGATAGTGCGATTATAAACAAATCCCTTCTATTATTGTGTACTATATGGACGAA
Source organism: Pangasianodon hypophthalmus (assembly GCF_027358585.1). Lineage (NCBI taxonomy): Eukaryota > Metazoa > Chordata > Actinopteri > Siluriformes > Pangasiidae > Pangasianodon > Pangasianodon hypophthalmus. Next base: position 20,727,648 of record NC_069731.1, on the reverse strand, counting down.
TAGTGGAATTGTGCAACCAATAAATTCATCACAGTTTTTGCAAGAAGTCCGGCTGGTTAAAATCTATCCACTGTCCGCTGATGGAGTCCTGAGTACGAAGCTGCTCGTGGCAACTGCAGCCCCAAAGCCACTACAGCAATCGCAGTCCCAAGCCATTACAGTACAGTACAGTACAGTGCAGCTCCCCATATGATCCCCAAGCCATCTCCACAGCCCCCAGGTGGCTCCATCTCCAGCAATCCAAACAGTTCTTCAGGCAGTCCATATGGAGCCCCAGCAGCAGCGAGCGACTCAACCGATGAGAACTCCAACCAGAAGTAGGGCATCAGGATGGATCAGGCAGCGAGGAGGAGCAGAAGGGGTCAGGAGCACTGGCATCTCAGGAGTAGCATGTGTAGCTCGACAGAGAGTGAGGGAGAGAGAGAGAGAGAGAGAGAGAGAGAGAGTGAGGGAGAGAGAGAGAGAGAGAGTGAGGGAGAGAGTGAGGGAGAGAGTGAGGGAGAGAGTGAGGGAGAGTGAGGGAGAGAGTGAGGGAGAGAGTGAGGGAGAGTGAGGGAGAGAGTGAGGGAGAGAGAGATGGAGAGAGAGTGAGAGAGAGAGTGAGGGAGAGAGTGAGGGGGAGATTGTTAGGTAAGCTTTTGTCACAACGCTGCAATGATAAAACGTTTCATAACACGTCTCTAAACTTATACTTTGGTTTGATCCAAAGCTCTATCTTACTGCTGAGGGATGCGTGTGTTGTGTTATAAGATGTGTGTTGTGTTATAAGATGTGTGTTGTGTTATAAGTGGTGTGTTGTGTTATAAGATGTGTGTTGTGTTATAAGTGGTGTGTTGTGTTATAAGATGTGTGTTGTGTTATAAGATGTGTGTTGTGCTGTTGTGTTTTTCTTCCTGTCTTACACTTCTGCATCACTCTGTGTTAAAATGCTCTGAGTGTGAAACGTTTTTTTTTTTTTTTTTCCTCAGAATGTGGACATTAATGCTGATGTGTGTTTTAGTGAGTTTCTCTCTCTCTCTCTCTCTCTCTCTCGCTCTCTCTCTCTCTCTGAGGTGTCACTCGTCCAAACACACTTTCACTTTTATCACTGTTTCTACACAGGACCCTTTCTCCTCTGTAAAGTACACAGACGTTGTTTTGGGTGATGTACTCTCTCTGTGTGTTTTTTTTTAGTGTGTTATTTCTGGTTTTCCGGCTTACATACACATGGTCATATCTAAGTCACAATTATAAACAAATAAAATATAGATATGTAAATAGACAAAAAAAGGTTTGTAGTATAATTAGGTTTAAAGTGTAGTTAGGTGGTTGTGTGCTGATTGTAACAGACCTGATCAGGGTAAACGTGTACTTTAACTGGAAAACACTGGGGTGTGTGCGCTGCAGTGTGAGGGAGGTGGAGGTGGAAAAGATGGAGGCAGTAAAATCTGGACCATTTGGAAAATGAGTGAAAAGCTCATGAGCGTCTGGACTGGACGTCCCTCTCAGCTGGATGGACGATTTTCAGGAAACTTTTTGTGTTCTTAATTTAGCAACATGTTTCTGAGAATTTAGAGGAATTTAGAGGAATTTATAGGAATTTAGAGGAATTTAGAGGAATTTATAGGAATTGTAACTAAATAGAAAAATGTGTTCTGATGTGTTTGTGGAGAATATTTCTGGTTTATGAAGTCGGATCATGTTGAGGAACAGACTCCTATTTTAGCTTCAAGTGCCAGCTTTATCTTCCTCTTCTCCTCACGCGTTTGGCCTCGGCTGCTGTAGCTTTCCATTCTGCTCGGCTGTAACTCGATGCCTCGTGTCAGACGTCTTTCACCGAATCCTCCTCCCCGAAACTGATTCAGCTCTTCCACTGTTTCTCCAAGTGTCTGCTGTTGGTTTTGGATGAAAATTGGCGTATATCCATTAGGGCTTGAAAACTTGTGGATGTTTCCTGCAGCAAGACAGCGATCCACAACGTTAAAGAAAAAAAGTAGTTTCAGGTTTTTACTTAAACTTGAGGGACAAAGGGTTGATTTTAATTTTATCCAAAAGATTGTTATAGTATATAAAGAAATTAGAAGCAATTATAAAGCAGTTATTAGAGAATATTTATCTCACATTTTTTGTCGCTTGGGGAGTTGAAACCGCTCGATGTCGTTACTATAAATGACATTTCTTCATCTTTTTTCTTTTTCCAAAGCGTGTGTAAGAGTGCAGCATTCAACAGTCATATCGTATATCAGGAGTGTATGTTGTGTAAGTGTCCCCTACATGCAGCAGATGGTACGATCCGGCTCTGAGTTCAGTGATGAGGAGGAAACAGCAGTAAGAGTTTCATCCATCTGTTTTTATGCAAATATTCACCTTACACAGAAGAAAAAATACTGAATGCAAATGATGAGAAACCAATTCTAAAGAGGTCATGAAATAAAAGGTGATGTATGATGGGTGTGGATCGGTCTCGTGGTTGGAAGCAGGCAGTGAGGGATGTTTTCCTACGTGAATAGGATGGATGTGTTTGTGTGGTGTGTGGATCTGAATCTATAACGCTCAGACTCCCCACAGGAGCAGTAAACGACTTCAGCTCTTCAGTCCTGCTCGGTTTTGTCGTGTGTCTCGTGTAGGCGTATCACAAATAATGATAAGACAATGCACTTCTACAAGATAATGGCGGCATCTCACATCTTGCTCAACATGGACTCTGATTTCAAATTTCTGAAGATCACAGAAATGTAAAACATCATTACCGGCTCTAATGTAAAAATATCACTGATATCTCTTCTGTAAGTCGCTCTGGAGAAGGCGTCTGCCAGACAAATGCAGATGTACATGTGATGTGTAAATACTTTTGCAACAGCTGAAAAAGAGCCACTGGTCTGAGATCAGATCTCAAAATGTGTTTTAAACATCATTCTGTAATTATCTAACTGTGCCATTATGCACATGCACAGTGCTGATAGCTTTACACGGAATGCAAAAGTTTGTGCACCCCAGGGCAGAATGAAGAAGACCAAGAACTTTAATGTATTTATTTAATTATTTACATAAAGATACCAGTGTGATTACACAGATCCTTTATTATTAGTGAATGTTACAATATTAATTTTAGAAGAATATATATCAAACCAGAGAGAGAGAGAGAGAGAGAGAGAGAAAGAGAGAAAGAAAGGTGGGGAGGGAGGGAGAGACAGCGAGAACGAGAGAGAGACAGAAATTTTGTAGATTGTAAAGTAGAGGTCACTAGGGGATGTAAACTTTTGCACACGATTGTAGTGAAGACCTCGAATTTAACAGTTATAAAGGAGTTTAATGGCAGTTTATTAGTTATTAAATAAATAAAATATCATCATAGCTGTGTATAATTCTGTACAGTGGAAAATTTCCATACGAAGCCGAGCGATGTTTCTGTCGCTTCCCTGTACGATGCGCTGTGGAGGAAGAGGAAATGTGTAACTTTACACCAGACATGGCATCGTGCGTGCATGCAAATATTTGTATGTTTTTTTTTAAGCACGTATGTTTTTTTGGTTTGTGTTTTTTACAGGCCTGAGGCGTATATGCACATGGAGGTTTGTAGTGCTCACAAGAAAATATATCATAGACACGTTTTATTAAAACGTCTGTTTAATGGCTTGGTAATGGTTTTTGTGAATCCATCTTTAAAAAGGAGCATTCTAAAGATTTCCTCCTCGGTCTCACACTGAAAACACAAAAACATCAAGTTCACTTCAGACAGAATAATCCTGTTTATTCCTGATATATAAATCACGTATTACGCATGTTTTTCTGTTCACGTGATGTGCTGTGTATATGTACACGCATTTAAAAAGCTAGAGTTCTTTTTCTTTTCTATGTTCAGGTGTAATATTGGTCATAAACTGTTAGATGTTACCACAAAAACCTGGCAATGTTCTTACAGGAGCTGTTATAGTGCTTCATTTTAATTCATAAGGGAAACTCCTGCAGTTCATAAGGGAAAAACTAGAAATCCTGAAATCCCTCGTAATGTTAATGTAAACTTTATTACAGTCAGCACACTGATAATACAAAGCAGGAAATACATAAATAAAAAAAAAAAATAATAAAATAAATAAATAAATAAAGATATACTGATTTTAGCTGCTGGTGAAACTGTACAATAAATTTCATGTTATTAGAAATGACATTTTACTTAAGAGCCGAATCTCTGACCTGATAAATCCTAACTATATTTAATAGTGTCGAGTTTCGGGTTGAGACGTGTTGAGACGTGTTAAGACGTGTCGTTTGAAGAACCTGTGTATTTTTCTTCTCAGTTTGTCCTCCCTCTGTAATCTCCAGCCAGCAGAGTGAAACATTAACGCCGTGTTTAAACTCGGACGAGGCGTTGTGTAATTGCTGTGTTAAAGCTCTTGACTGAAGCGCACGTGCTTTGCGTGAAGACTGACTGAGTGAGTCATCTGCGTTTTTTAACACGTGTATGATTTCAGCTCTTAAGCTTCAACCAGGTGCTGAGATCTTCTCCTGATTCAGAATCTGAGTGCGACAAAGGAACCTCAGAGAGCAGACGGCATCAGTTTTTAGCCACATGGACAACCTCAGGGTTGTTGTCATGGTAACATAACGTTCATCTTGGCTAAGACGCCCACTGCAGCGCTGGAAGATCTGTTCATCTCAGTCTCTACTGAATTGTCCTGATGTGAGTCTGAGTCAGAGTCAGTGGAGCCAATGGAGATGTAAACTCAACGATGTGAGAACAAATTTGCCTCTAAATCATGAAACTGACTAACGACATCTAAATGAGCAGCGCTTTGACTTTAGCCACTAGTCTCTTATTTACATGTCATGGGCAGATGACACTTTGAGGTGTTTGGGGTGTTTGTGTCTGGTCCTGTGCCTTTAAAATTTATTCCAGATTGTTGTCTGAAGCACACCATGGTGAGAAATTAAGACTCTCAGGGGAAAAAAACTCTGTGGCCTGATGGTTTTTTTGTGATGCTTTCTGTCAGGCAGCTCTTCCTCTTCAGCCACGTTTAATAAATGTTCCAGACTCTCTAATAAAATCTACAGTGCTGTGTAAAGGTCTTAGGCCCGTGCAAAGAAATGCTGTAGAGTAAAGACGCCTTCAAAAATAATGAAATTAAATGTTTCTACATTATAAAAATCCTATAAAGAGCAGTAAACGGTAATAAATGAAACAAAGTCAATATTTAATGTGACGATCCTTCACTTTAAATAAATAAAGCAGTATCTGAGGTGCAGTGTGTGCAGTTTTATAAGGAAATGAGCTGGAAGTGTTACTGAGCATCTTGCAGAAGCAGCCACAGTTCTTCTGGAGACTTTGACTGTCGACTCGCTTCTTATTTCTGCAGCGAAACCCAGCAGCCTTCATTATGTTTTTATCTGAAAAGTGTCTCTTATGGAATCTGCTGCTTTCTTTACTGACATACAAACATTTTTCTGTAACGTTTCATTTTGTGCTGGAAAACTAATGTTTGGAATCTAAAATGTTTTTGTACTGAATCAATAATGGGGCGCCTCAGACATTTGCACTGTACTGTATATCACTCTTGTATCTCTCTTTTCTTGTCTCATCGTTGTCTGGAATCTGGCAGGTTACGGGACTCTCAGACGTGTTTTTTGAAGAACATATCGTGAGAACCTGCGTGGACAGAGTAGCGCTCCGTGTGGATCCTCAGTGCCGCTCAGTTCAGTATCTGATACACAGATCTGTAGTTTTATTACACCGCACACACACCCAGGAGCAGGTTCACACTCGGAGTCGACACTTTCTGCCTTCCTGCTTGATGCATTTTTTAAAGCTGACACTTGATCTACTCTTTCTCTCCCGTTTACAGATGTGTGCTTTTTCTCTCTAATCTGGACCTGACTGAGCTAGCGCTGCAGCGGGTGTTTGTTTGTTTGTTTGTTTGTTTGTACACTATGAAGAGGAACTTTCTGGTTTGTCGTGCTGGTAGTAAGAAAGGAAGTGTTTAAAGTGTCACGTTTTACAGGCGGTGGTGGTGTTGTATGTGTGAACATGACTCTAAAAGCAAAAGAGCATGAATATGGACATGAACAGCTATGAAACAGTGTGAAGCTTCTGTCTGCTGGGATCTGCCCTGAAAAATGCAAATATGAACATGAACTGCGGCTCACAAGTGATATTTGTGTTCTGTCACTATGTATAAAATTAACATTTGACAGATGTTATCGACTAGTGCTTATTGTTGACTACATTAGCGTCGATGGTTGTGGAAAAGCATTAACATTCAGAAAAAAAGAAGTAACCATCAGGACAACATTCAGACTCCTGATCTGTTGAGAGTTTTATATCAGCCGCAGTCTCGGGGGAAAACTGACCATCCGGACCGTGTTACAGTTTATTCAAACTATTGCTGCTGCGTTTGAGCAGAAAATTGAGCAACGTGAAGATGTGTGTTCAGTCTGCTGAAGATTTGGTCGTTTCCTCGCAGCGCAGCAGAGCTCAGCGGCACGTCTGTGTCCGTTTCTGAGAATTGTATCAGGAGTCTAATGAAATGCTCGAAAAATTAATTGAGTTTTTTTTTTTTTGAAATAATGACGCAGTTGTTTTTTTTACACACTAAAGCTAAAACAGTGTGTTTGTGGTTGTGGAAACTGTAATTATACTGCAACAGTGAAAAAAATAGAAGTTGTGCTACATGACACATGCCTTTTGCACCTCGGATCAAAACCAGTTTGCTATTTACAGAGCTGTTAAAGCATGAGGTGTGCGCTGCTGGTGTTTTTAAGAATGTGGGTTATTTTAATTTAAGGTTAATGGGTTAGATCACTCTTACCAGGTTGACCCTTTAGCTGGTTAATAATAATAATAATAATAATATAAAGTGCAGTATATTTAACAGTGTAATTAACACATTATACTAAAGTTTAATAATTTAATGTAAATGTTTTGCATACTCTGGGGAAAAAACTGTATTTCATAACTGTATTATTACCAGTACATCTAAAAGTGACTAATGCACTTTTAATACTCCTCTTTAAATAAGAAATAACACACTTTGGGCCATGCTGTTATAGGAAAATAATCCTCACCGTGTGAAGCTGAGTTACTGTTACCGCCCTGAAGCTGAGTATTTTCCCGTAACAGTTCAGTTTAGTTTACTTTACTTTACTTTAGTTTATTCATTTATAAAGTGCATTTAAAAACAACTGAAGTTGAAACCAAAGTGCTGTACAAGGAGTATAAAGAAAATCTATGCACAAAAAACATTTAACAATACAAAATCCTGAAAGGCAAATGGACATTTTCCAGGCTCAGACTGAATTAAAAGATAAAGAATAAAAGTGAATCTTCAAGGAGGATTTGAACACAGCAATAGAGGAGGATGATCTTATATGAAAAGGGAGACTATTCCCGAGCCTGGGAGCAGACAGTGAGAAAGCCCGCTCACCTTTGGATTTGGAAGGTGAAAGTGGGACTGAAAGGAGTAATTGACTTGATGATTGAAGAGCACATCCTCTTCCGTGTTTTGTTCCTCTTATACTGCAGCAATTTGCCAATAATTACAATTTTTATTCATTAAATTCCATTTTATGGAGCATTTTATTGTTGCTTGCTTAAGTGGAGACCAAATGGACAAACGTAGGATTTGGGAGATTGTGTAAAGTCTGCATGGTGCCGTCCATGAGCAGTCTACAATAAAAAACAAGAAATGCACAAGAAAGAGGAAGTGTATGTGAGGTTTTCCTCTTTACACACAGACTGTACAAGATTTCTGCCTGGGGCTGAATGTCTGAGAGGCTGCACAGTAGCTCGGAGAACTGATGTGTGCAGTTCCCTCTGATGTTTTGCCAGAATGAGAGACATGATCTGAAATACGGAAAACATCCAGCTGTTTTAAAAAGCGTTTTTTAAAGAGCATCACAGGAACATGATCCTAAACTTTCTTATGATCTTACACTTTATATGAGCACAGACAAATGTAATGTTCCTTTAGCAGCAAATCTTACAAAAAAAAAAAAAAAAAAAAAAAAAAAGTTATGATTTGAAGTCCAGGGCTGTGACATCATCACAAAATAGGGGCGGGGCTTGTTTGATTGACAAGCTGCCAGAATGCATCATTAATCTTAGGCAGATAGTGTGAGAGCATTACAGTATTAATGAGAAACCGAGAGGATTCAGCAGAAATCTTTAAATCAAGGCAAATTCAAAGGCCACTGATGTATTTCCCTTTAAAATAAAGTCGGTCCTGATCTTTTTAAGGCTGATTTGTGTTTGGACTTTTCTGAATGCTGCACCCAGAAGTGTGCTTTCACCATGAAATGTTATGTAAAACCCTTTAAACACATTTTGAAATCAAGTGAAGATCAGAAACAAACGATAGTATTTAAATGCTTACAGAAATGGAGGTGTAATCATTATTTATTATGCAGTTCAGGCTGTTTTTTTTTTTTCACCCTGCACTTGACTTTCATTACTGTAAGTTTTTAAAATACGGAGCTTCATTTCTGTATTTTCTCACCTGAGAGACTCAGTAGATCATCTGTAGATTATCTGTAGTGAACATTACTACTGTATACGATCAAATAAAGTTTATTAGCACAAAGATATGTGTAATACTTTACAACAAATAATCGTCTAGCTAATGCTTTCATAATGATGAATTAAAAAAATAGACTAATCATTAACTCGCGAGGAAATCACGAATCATGCGCGTTAACAGCCTTTGAGTCATTAATTATGGTAAAGTGTTAAGTATTAACATCGTCTTAACTTCATTCTGTTAATGAATATCGTGATTTGCAGGATTAATAACGATTTTTTTACATTATGAAGGGTGTGTGTGTTGGGGTGAGAGCAGGAATACACGCCTGAGTTACGTGTGTGTGTGTGTGTGTGTGTGTGTGTGTGTGTTATCGTAGGAGAGCTCTGGCCGGGAGGCTAAGTGTTAGCCATGATGCAGCAGGACATCGCCACAGCCAGCACACTGCAACTGGTGGCCTCAGACATGACCGACATCATGGAGAACCTCGACACACGTGAGCTGGATATCGGAGACGGCGAGGATGTGTTCGAAGGCCCGGGCGCTAACAGTGCAGGTGAGAGAGAAGGAGAAAAAAAACAGCTGATCGGGACAATTAAAAGTTATACAGATGTTTTACACACATCAGGTTAAACCATTGCACATGTTTTACTTGGTTTGTTCCGGGTTCTTTGTGGTACTGGCTCCATTGTTCGACATTTGTTCCATTTTAATTCCAGCATTATGTAATAATTAAAGGTTTTTGCTGATTTGTCGCTGTTGTAGGAGCTCGTATCCCGTTCTCTCTTATCTACAAGACGATGGGATTTAAAGAACAGGATGCTCGAGTCTTCCTCACATCATATCCCATCACTGCCAAAATCCTGGAGGTGGAGCGCTTCGCCTGTGCCCAGGACCGCTTCAACCTCACCAACCAGAGGAGTGTGTCCAAGGTCAGGGCGTGCGTGTGTGTGTGTGTGTGTGTGTGTGTGTGTGTGTGTGTGAGAGATATTACACATTGCGCTCACATACATGCGTCTATGAAGCTGTGAAAGGGAAGCTGTGAGTTTTAGACTTTTATCTGCTCTCACGCCGTCCTCCTCCTCCTCCTCCTCCTCCTCCTCCTCTTCCTCCTCCTCCTCCTCCGGCTGTACTCGTTATGAAAGAGAAAGCAAAAGTGTGAAAAACTCACAGCCATATAAATAATCACATCACGTTTTTTAAGCTTAAATCAAGCTACAAAAATGTAGCGCATCATCTGTGGTGTGAACGCTGCACTGCCTACGATCCGGTAATCTCAGTACGAGGTTCATTAACAGTTAATTTATTCATTTCTTCAATAAATAAGCAATTAGACGTAAAAATAAAAGCTGTTATACTGAGAATGTACCACACAGTGACTAAGTCACCATCCAGAAATGAGAAGAGTCAGAAGTTTTCTCAAAAATAGAGTATATGATGTACAGTATGTCACAATATTTTTATCTTTTGAAGGCAGATCTCAAACCAGTGGAGCTGTATGAGGAAACGCTGTTTTAAATTCAACGCTTACACAAGGAGCAGAATGATGGGAAGGAAAAAAAGTTTCCAAAAAAATCATTTTAATCTAATCTAATTAGCAGTGAGACCTGACACTATTCCACAGAAAAGTGTTTGATGATTTTAATTTATTGTGATATTGATATCATCTGGTCAGATCACTCCGCCCTACGCCTGATCTAGACAGAGTAAACATGCTGAATAGTTTACTCTTTATAGCTCAATAGCACTCTAACCCTCTTGCTGAATTCTCTTTTAAAGTTAAACAGTTCCACTTTTAGCTCTTTACTGTATGAACATTAAGCTAACGCGTGTGAGCGAGTAGATTTGTGAGAATGTGGAAGAGTAAAAGAACGCCTCAGGACTCGTCCTCAGTCAGTCGAATAAATGACTGTTGTCGTTATTCTCAGTAACGTGACATTCGGTGTGACGACGTCTGTGTTTCAGAAACTTCCCGCAGTTTTCAGGATCGAGATGAAACACGGGAACTTCACCTGGATAGTGAAGAGGAAGGAGAAGCACTTCATGGAGCTGCACAGAGAATTACGGACCTACAAAACCTTCCTGAAGATTCCTCTGCCCTCTCGCGCGTGAGCTCAAAACGTCTCCGTCTGCCTCCTGCATGTTTCCACAGAGTTTCCTCTTCCTGTTTGTGTTTATGTGTGGTGTTGGTGTGTGTGCAGTCACACAGAGCGGAGGCAGACGGTCAGACACACACGTCAGATGCCCACGTTACCGCGCGGCGGAGGAGACGAACTCGCCCGAGAGGAGCAAGTGTCCAGCCGGAAGGTCGGTTTAAATCCGGCACAACAAAGTTCTATTGATAGATGAATGCAAAAGTTTGCACACCCTTAAGAAAAAAATATGATAAATAATGTCTTTTATAGCAACAAGATATTTGGTATAAATTCACAGATGTTCTGTCTTTAACAAAATAATCAAATAGTGAGACTGATATCAGGTTAAAAGTTTGCATCCCCCATTCTAAAGCTGATTTAAATATTATTTAATAACTTATCAGGTCAGGTCTGGGAAAACAACAGGGCTATTTTTAGGGCAGAAATATCTTCCTGTTTGTTTTGCTTTACATTCTGGATTGTTGTCTTGTTGCAGGAGACACCCATGTTTCATTTTTAACTATTTAGAATTATATTTATTTGTAGATAAATTATAAATATAGATCATCATTTGACTTTTTTCCACTGTAAAGCCAAAACTTTTGCACCCAATTATAAATCAATGCAGGCGATATTTACATGGTGGTTTAAGCAACTGTTGTAGCTCAGGTTAATTATTTTACACTGAATTATATGTAAATATTGTGACGCTGTCCTCATTTGCATAATTGTATTATTCATGTGATGTGTTTTAACAGCGCCAGCTCGAGGATTATTTAAACAAGCTGCTAAAAATGCCTCTGTACAGAAACTACCACGCCACCGTGAGTTCTGTCTTCACATCTGGAACATCTGTCGTACTGATGCGTACATAAAATACACACAGACCGCACTAACTGACGTGTATACGCACGTAATGTATATCGTGATTGTTGTTGCTTTTTGATATTAGATGGAGTTTATTGATGTGAGTCAGCTGTCGTTCATTCATGATTTGGGACCAAAAGGCTTGTAAGATATTTATTTTGCTTTCATCGTATTTATTAATAGTTAAAGCTTGACGTTAGAGCTGTAGATGTGAGGTGCTGATGTGTCTTCTCCACTTCCTGTTCAGAGAAGGCATGGTCCATAAAAGGTCAGGAGGTCACCGGATTCCCGGACTCAACTGCTGCGGCCACGGTAAAGTCTGTTACCGCTGGTCCAAACGGTACGATATTAAACTTTATCTATCACTTTATTTACATATTAACTGTGTTTATGCTCTAAATTATAGCAGTGTTTATAACAGCACTGAACACTAACGGCTAAAATTAAAATGAGATTTATTTAAGTCACAAATTGTCAGCAAGTTTAAGGGCAAAAAAATGTAATGTTATAATAGAAATAACTTCAATTAATATGAGTAATATAATAATTTATATACTGTAATAACAACACTTTCTACCTCTTCTTTTTCTTCTTATTATGAATTTCAGTAAATAAAAATACATTCACTACAAAAGGCAGTTTTTTTAGATATTAAACATTTTTTCAGACAAAATGATGTTGCTGAGGTCAGAGTATTTGCGAATATATTCATGCATCATGCAATTTTTAATGCCATTAATGCTATATGTTGTGTATATTGACTGTTTTCTTGGTTGTGTGTGTGTGTGTGTGTGTGTGTGTAGTTGGCTGATGGTGAAAGATTCTTTCCTGCTCTACATGAAGCCTGACTCCGGCGCTATCTCCTTCGTCCTCCTGGTGGATAAAGAGTTCTGTGTAAAAATGGACTCTAAAGACACGGAGACGAAACACGGCGTTCGAGTGGACAGTCTGTGCAGGTTCACAATTTACATCCCTACACACCACACACACACACACACACACACACCACACACGCACAAATGTGTATAAATTAACAACACGCTGTTTGTGTTATAATGTGTTAAATGTGTGTTAAAATGAAGGAGAAAAAAAATCATCAACTGGCAGCACGCTGTGTGTTAAATTATCTTTTAATCACAATGTGGACTGTCATGAACTCACTCTTACATGTGTTATTAATGTTTTATTACTGTGCATGAGGAGAAGAGTAACTACACACACACACACACACACACACACACACACACACAATGTTGTTCTGTTCTGTTCTGAGAGATTCTCTGAGGTTCCGAATGTTTTGATGGACAGAACATGTGTGAGCTCTTATTCCTTGTCCTCAGGAACCTGGTTCTGAAGTTCTCCAGTTACCGTCACGCCCGCTGGTGGGGTCAGGCCATCGACGACTTCGTGCGCAAACACGGCAGCGCCTTCCTCCAGGACCATCGCTTCGGTTCCTTCGCCAGTGTTCAGGAGAACATCCCCTCCAAATGGTAACGAGAAAACACACAGTTTGTGGAATAATCCCAAATAATCAGAAACGTGATTGTTTAAATTGGACACTGGGAAAAAGAAAAAATCATTTGAGTCTTGATGAGATATGGAATGAGTTTTTTTTAAAGCTAAATAAAAAATGAAGTTAAATAAAGAAGGAAGGAATTAAAGGTGTTTTGTGGAAATGTAATTAAAAGCACCAGGATTTAAAGGGTTACTCGAAGGTTTCTGTACAGAAGGTTAAGGCTTTTTAGGTTCCTTTTACAGAATCTCTCAGAGGAACAAACAAACGTTAAGTGTTCTAGATTCGACCTTTTCTCTGAGTGTATTATTTACAGCTAATGTATAACTTTCAAGTAAGATAAGACGTTAGAAATGAAGCGCAGTTACTTAAAGCAGTGTGATGCTGGAGAGTCGCTCGTCGTGGTTCTGCTCGAGCGTTTCTGCGTAACCTGAGAGAACCGAAGTGAAAGTGATCCAGCAGTGGTGATCCTGCGCTGACCCACACGGGAGCGTGATAATGAGACACCAGCACTGAAACACACACACACACACACACACATTCCTCCTCCCCGAGCTCGCTGAGCCGTTTGAGTTCCTATACGTCCCGCTGTTCAGCCTTAAACACCTTTACGGTTTTGCTAGCAAGCTGTTTACACATAACAACACAGCCACAGGGTTCGTTTACACCTGAAAACATGATTATGGTTCTTGTGTACAGATGTGACGTATTACAGATGTGACATGGACTATGTTGTGTGTTTCAGGTATGTGAACGGTAAAACATACATGGAGGATGTGGCTAATGCGCTGGAGGAAGCTGAGGAGGAGATCTTCATCACAGACTGGTGGTATGTGTGAACAGAACTCATCTGACTCTGGCTCAGGCTGCTAAATTAGATGTCTGATGTAAATACACATAAATAAATGAAATGTGCTCATAATATCCCATAACGGAATTCACAAGAAAGTTCATTAAAATGTTAAAATAACAGTAAAAAAGCTCAAAATCTAACATTCAAGCTCAGGCAAGGAGATGAGGAGAAGATAGTGTTTTGTGTGTAGAGCAGAGCAGAAAACATCATCGGACACACACACACACACACACACACACACACACACACACACAGGACAGAACAGTGGTCAGATCCTCTTTCAGTCAGAAGTCAGGTTTACGGTTACAAATCTGTAAGTCAGTAAATCCTCCTCTCTGTGTTTCTGCAGACGCTGTTTATCTCTCGATTCGTTCTGCTTTGTGTTTCAAGAAGCAAATTTTGTTGATCTTAGATAATTATTAATTAAATAATTAAACTTAATATATAATAATTATTTAATTAAATAATTAAACTAAACACAGTAAAGCAGTCTTTCATGCTGAGCTTGGTGTGAATAAAAATGTAAATAAAGTTATAAACATCAGCGTATAAATAAAGTTCTTGTATCGTAGTTAATTATTTCAACCAGTAAAAACTTTTATACATTTAAAATATAAAACTTTAAAATGTTCAAACTTTTTATTTCATTAATGTCAGTTTTGTTTATAAAATTGAAGCAGATTTTTTTATAATTAAAACAAATTAAATTTATTTTAAAGCATTAATTTATTTATAATTTATTATTATTATTATTGTTATTATTAATTTGAAGTAAATGTTTTTAAAAGTTCTTCTTATATTAAGGGTTCTTAGCCTTCGAAAAGTGTTCTAGCTGATAGCAAACCTCTCTGTTGGAGGCTCCATAGAACATCTAAAGGAAAAACTGGAGAGCCGTGTGTGTGTCTCTGTGTGTGTGTCTGTGTGTGTGTCTGTGTGTGTGTCTGTGTGTGTGTCTGTGTGTGTGTGTATGTGTGTGTGTGTGTGTGTGTATGAGTGAGTGTGTGTATAAGAGTGTGTGTATATGAGTGTGTATGTGTGTATGTGTGTATATGTGTGTGTGTGTGTGTGTGTGTGTGTATATATATAAAATATGAAATGATGTGAAACTCAAACTCAGATATAAGATTAATATTTCCTGCTGTTTCTGCTCTCACTGTGTGACGTTTGCAGGTTGAGTCCGGAGATTTTCCTCAAAAGGCCGGTGGTTGAAGGAAATCGCTGGCGTCTGGACTGCATTCTGAAACGCAAAGCTGTGAGTCTCTACTGCAGATTTTAATTCTGTGCTCAGCTCGGCTCAGGAGGCTGCAGCTCACACGCTGGATCTGACTCTTCTCAGGATTCCATTCGCCTCATTAATATTAATATAGCACGCAGTACTGTGCACAAGTCTTAGACACCCCGTTGTTTTTAGTACAAACTTTTCTTATAGATGTTTATTTTCTGGCTCCCACATTATTGATTCAGTACAAAAACATTTTAGATTCCAAACATTAGTTTTCCAGCACAAAATGAAACGTTACAGAAAAATGTTTGTATGTCAGTAAAGAAAGCAGCAGATTCCATAAGAGACACTTTTCAGATAAAAACATAATGAAGGCTGCTGGGTTTCGCTGCAGAAATAAGAAGCGAGTCGACAGTCAAAGTCTCCAGAAGAACTGTGGCTGCTTCTGCAAGATGCTCAGTAACACTTCCAGCTCATTTCCTTATAAAACTGCACACACTGCACCTCAGATACTGTTTATTTATTTAAAGTGAAGGATCGTCACATTAAATACTGACTTTGTTTCATTTATTACTGTTTACTGCTCTTTATAGGATTTTTTTAAATGTAGAAACATTAAATTTAATTATTTTTGAAGGCGTCTTTACTCTACAGCATTTCTTTGCATGTGACTTTTGCACTTTGTACTGTACGTAGATGAAAATAATAAAATAAAGTTTAACGTGATCATTTCAAATAAGGAACTGCATTAAATGCAGAAAACGTTCCTGCACTGAGATCAGATCACTGATCAGACGTCGTGGAACAGCCAGTGAGAGATTAGTACAGTAAATCCACAAACATATTCACTAATATGACTGCTTTTAACAAAAATGTATTTATTTATTTATTTAGCAAGCTGAAAGGTTTCTGCCTCCTGGTGTACAGTTTGATGTGTTTGTATTCATTAACTGTTTGTGTGGTGATTTGATCATTTGAAGGGTTCAGCATTGTGACTCTCTGCTTTGTGGTTTGCAGCAAAAAGGAGTTCGGATATTTGTTCTGCTCTATAAGGAAGTCGAACTCGCTCTCGGGATCAACAGTGAATACAGCAAGAGGACGCTGCTGCAGCTTCACCCCAACATCAAGGTAAAGTCAGAGGAGGAGGAAAGAGAAGAGACGGAAAATGGAGTGAAGGATGAAAACAGAACATTATCATGTTATACAGCAAGTATGATTTTTTTCTTCTCCAGGTGATGCGACATCCTGACCATGTCTCCTCCTCCGTCTATCTGTGGGCTCATCATGAGAAGATTGTGGTTATCGACCAATCAGTGGCCTTCGTGGGCGGGATTGATTTGGCGTACGGGCGCTGGGATGATCGAGAGCACCGGCTAACAGATGTGGGGAGCGTTACGAGAACCCTCAACACGTCTGCAGAGGTGAATGAGCTGTTTAATAAACGTGTACGTTTTCTGTAAGGACAAATGTGTTTATGTAACACTTATGGAAGGAGTCTCCAGTGTCAGTGCTTTGTAACAGTCAGAGGTAAAGCTGTAACTTTAAGTTTTCCGACATCTTCGGGACGGAGGAGTTTACGCTTCTTTGCGGTTTCTCAGTAACATGCGTAAGAACCTGTGATTTTTTTTGTCTTATTAACTTCGAGAGAGAGAATAAAGAGGCTGGTGAGGGAACGAGTGTTTATAGCTGCTATAACGTAAGTTACAACAGGAACTAACTCGTTTCACTGACGTTCCACGACGTTAAATGTAACTATAAACAGATAAAAAGTATGAAGTGTTGCTGTTTAATAAATAAAAATTGTAATTGTTGGTAAATTGCTGTGGTATAAGGGGAATAAAACACTTGGGGACATGCTGTTAGAGGAAAATAATCAATGCAGAACGGTAACAGTAACTCCGCTTCATCACACCACCCTGTCGTGGATTATTTTCCTAAAACAGCACCTCACACAGTAGTTTATTGCTTACTAACGTAACTCTGTGTGTATTTCAGAACGTAACAGAAGCGTCTCCCTCCACGGCGTCTCCCTCGAACGGTCCTGCACAGAGTAACGGTAAAAACTCCGGCAGGGATTCGGAAGATCAGCCCAAGCTCAAAGGTTACGGGAAAAACAGGAGGAGTCGCTTCAGTATCAGGAAACACCTGCAGAGACACGGGCTGGCGCACGCCGACAGCGTGAGCAGCGCTGAGAGCTCCGAGGAAAGTAAGTTCACGTTAAGAATTATAATAAATTGATCATCAGGTGCGACTGCTGAGGACGAGTTTATAACGCTGCAGATCGTAATACACGGTTATATAATAAAATAATGAAGTTATCAGGAATGTTATTGATTGTCTTCTGTGTCCAGTTTGAGAGCGAGTCTGTATTTATATCATGCTGAAACTGTTGCAGGGCTTTTTTACTAGCATCACTTTCTGCTTTTAAATATTTTAATTTGCGTTCTTCGAATCACCAAACAGGAAAAGAAGCCGGCTTTAGACACCCTGTTCTGTGAACGAATGAATGAAGAATGAATTTGATCCTGTAAGAAGAGGAAAAGATTGGAATTGTATTTGGAAAATATTGCGGAACTGGAAATGTTTACATATAAAGAGACTTAATTATATTTTTAGGATTGATTTTTATTATATTTGTACTTTATAATTTAATATATATAATTTAATTTTCTTTATATTTGCAACGTAAGTTTTGTGTAAGGCATGTTTTTAGCGATGTATTTTTTAAGTATTTTTAAAAAGCTTGGTAGTTTTTAAAGAAAATAAAATATCAGACGGATATTGATACAGGCAGATTCCCAGGGGTTCGGTATCAGTGGTGGAAGTTAAGAAAAAGTGGTAGTTATTTTTACATGGTTGCATTTTTCCACAGGTTTCTCTAACAGTATTTGCAGCAAACAGAATTTAATTCCACTGAAATGGATGGAGTTAAAAGTGCACATTCCCTCGTGTCTGTGTCAGGCTGGTGAGTGAAGCTCACTGAAGATCCCGAGTGTTTCCTCCCGAGTGTTTCCTCCCGAGTGTTTCCTCCCGAGTGTTTCCTCCCGAGTGTTTCCTCCCAAGTGTTTCCTCCCGAGTGTTTCCTCCCGAGTGTTTCCTCCCGAGTGTTTACTCGCGAGTGTTTCCTCCCGAGTGTTTCTTTCTGAGTGTTTACTCGCGAGTGTTTCTTTCTGAGTGTTTACTCGCGAGTGTTTACTCCCCGAGTGTTTCCTCCCGAGTGTTTCCTCCTGAGTGTTTCCTCCTGAGTGTTTCTTTCTGAGTGTTTACTCGCGAGTGTTTACTCCCCGAGTGTTTACTCGCGAGTGTTTCCTCCTGAGTGTTTCCTCCTGAGTGTTTCTTTCTGAGTGTTTACTCGCGAGTGTTTCCTCCTGAGTGTTTACTCGGGAGTGTATTCTCCTGTATGATTAGTATTTATTACAGTTCAGAACCTCAGGATCTTCTTCTTTGATTGCTCTGAACTCTGTGTGAGCACGGTATGCAAATAGATAAAAGGAAAATGTCACAATTAATATAGTTGGTACTAAAAGTTCTATGTCTCCATCATTTTGCCCTTCACTGTTTTAATGGTTCTTCATGGGTTCTTCTTAGCTTCCTAAAAAATTTCAACTGTGAACCCTTTCTGAATCCTCTCTTGCTTGACATAAAACCTTTACGGGTTCCTCCAGATGTAGAAGAACTAAAGCTGACTAAAGCTTTTAAACCGTGTCCAACTGATGACCCAGTAACCCTTTTTTCTAAGAGTGTAAGAGTGTGAAAAGTTGCATGATGATGCTTCACTCGGTTCTGTGCTGAAAGGAATTTCCTGTATTTTCATCTCACAGGCTCATGTTTCCTCCGTGTTTGATGTTGTTGATGTTTTGTTTGTTTTATTTCTGACTCTTTTTTCTCTTTTATCAGATGCAGAATCGACTCAGGACCTGCAGGCCGATGTCATCGGTCTGATGGGGAACACGCGGTTCTGGCACGGCAAAGATTACTGTAATTTTGTGCACAAGGACTGGATCCAGCTGGACAAACCGTTTGATGGTGAATCATCACGTTTACTCAGAATTCACATTCATTTTAGACTGTGAGAAATAATCTGTTAGAGATCATGTGTTTCATGTTAATGCACAACTTTTTCAGATTTCATCGACAGACACATCACTCCCAGAATGCCGTGGCACGACATCGCCTCGGTGGTTCATGGGAGAGCTGCGAGAGACGTCGCGCGGCACTTTATACAGCGCTGGAATTTTACCAAGGTGACAAAAGCATCAGTGTGTGTGTGTGTGTGTGTGTGTGTGTGTGTGTGTGATCACTGTTTCTTAGTGTTGGATCACATTAAAGCTGATCTAGTGTCAGATTTCAGACACCCTTCACTAATCCCTGCTCCACTCACCAGCTGAACAATCTTGACAAATTGGAAATTTTAGATGTGCATAAACTCATATTTTGGTCAAAGACAACAACTCTGTTTCTAGAAACTTTTTAAAATGGTAATAATTACAACTAATTATTATTTAGGGGTTCTGCTATATTTTTATTTTGCTATATATGCTTTTGGGAGAAATAAATACTTTTCTTTTGTTATGAGAATGACTTGTGTTCGAGGAAAGGGAACTTATTGACTCCTGAAGGGTGCCAAAAATTCTGGACTTGACCATAGCTATGGAATTTATGCACATGTGACTTAAACCTGACACAGAAAGAGAGTTTTTGAAACCATTTCAGCAGCTAAAACGTTTCTGTTCTTCATTTCTTGTGTTTCTCGTGTACAGATCGTGAAGCCGAAGTACCGCTCTCTCTCGTACCCGTACCTCCTCCCCAAATCCCACACCACTGCCAGCGAGATCAAGCACCAGCTCCCGGGCTGCGTTCACACGAAAGTTCAGGTAACACCGATAACCCTAATCACTGACTCTACACATTTCTACAGTAAGACTCTCAGTAAAGTGCCTCTGCCGTCTCTGTGTCAGGTGTTACGCTCTGCGTCTGATTGGTCCGCTGGTATAAAGTACCACGAGGAGTCCATCCACAACGCCTACGTCCACGTGATAGAGAACAGTAAACACTACGTCTACATCGAGGTGAGCTGCAGTCCTCCGTGACTCTTCGTGTAATATTATTCATGTCTTACTGATCTGCTGACTGTCGTCTCTTACAGAACCAGTTCTTCATAAGCTGCGCTGATAACAAGCTCGTCTTCAATAAGATCGGAGACGCCATCGCTCAGAGGATCATCAAAGCCTACAGGTGAGCAGAACGGGACGCTTTACTAACACCTTTTTCCTGATTCTCCAGTGGTCTGGGTTCTGTATTGTGTTGTAAATATCATCGGATTGTAAATATTTACCATAATCATGACTCAGGGTGCTGTAGCATCGGGGTCACGCCCACTGTCAAACACAATCCTGAGGTCATGAGTCTGCAAAATCTGTGAAATCTGTCATTATTTTCTCTAACACTTTCATTATTATAAATAGTGTTTTGTGTGTGTGTGTGTGTGTGTGTGTGTGTGTGTGTGTAAGAGAGAGAGAGAGAGAGAGAGAGGGGTGAAGGTCTGAATCTTAGGGCTGTAAACATTTAGGAAAAAAACAGAGATGGAACAAACTCAGCTCAGAAAAAATTCCCTAATATTATTATTGACTAATATCAGACGTTTTGAGAAAGGTTCATGGATGAACTGTCACTTCCTCATGTTAACCCCTTCCATGCTGTTCGTTTAACCCACAGGGAGGGGAAGAGGTACCGAGTGTATGTCGTCACTCCTCTCTTACCCGGATTTGAGGGAGATATTAACACCGGAGGAGGAAGCGCCATCCAGGCCATCATGCACTTCAACTACAGGTAACGGAAATAAACACTACAGTGTGTAGTGTGTAGTGTATAATATACAGTGTGTAGTGTGTAATATGCAGTGTGTGTAGACTACAGTGTGTAGTGTGTAGTGTGTAATATACAGTGTGTAGTGTGTAATATGCAGTGTGTGTAGACTACAGTGTGTAGTGTGTAGTGTGTAATATGCAGTGTGTGTAGTGTGTAGACTACAGTGTGTAGTATACAGTGTGTAGTGTGTAGTATACAGTGTGTAGTGTATAATATGTGTAGTGTGTAGTATACAGTGTGTAGTATACAGTGTGTAGTGTATAATATACAGTGTGTAGTGTGTAGTATACAGTGTGTAGTGTATAATATAGAGTGTGTAGTGTGTAGTATACAGTGTGTAGTGTATATGTGTAGTGTGTACTATACAGTGTGTAGTATACAATGTGCAGTATACAGTGTGTAGTGTGTAGTATACAGTGTGTAGTATACAATGTGTAGTATACAGTGTGTGTAGTGTATAATATACAGTGTGTAGTGTGTAGTATACAGTGTGTAGTGTATTATATGTGTAGTGTGTAGTATACAGTGTGTAGTATACAGTGTGTGTAGTGTATAATATACAGTGTGTAGAGTATAATATGTGTAGTGTGTAGTATACAGTGTGTAGTATACAGTGTGTGTAGTGTATAATATACAGTGTGTGGTGTGTAGTATACAGTGTGTAGTGTGTAGTATACAGTGTGTAGTGTATAATATGTGTAGTGTGTAGTATACAATGTGTAGTATACAGTGTGTGTAGTGTATAATATGTGTAGTGTGTAGTATACAATGTGTAGTATACAGTGTGTGTAGTGTGTAGTGTATTATATACAGTGTGTAGTGTATAATATACAGTGTGTGTAGTGTATAATATACAGTGTGTAGTGTGTAGTATACAGTGTGTAGTGTGTAGTATACAGTGTGTAGAGTATAATATGTGTAGTGTGTAGTATACAGTGTGTAGTATACAGTGTGTAGTGTATAATATACAGTGTGTAGTGTGTAGTATACAGTGTGTAGTGTATAATATGTGTAGTGTGTAGTATACAATGTGTAGTATACAGTGTGTGTAGTGTATAATATGTGTAGTGTGTAGTATACAATGTGTAGTATACAGTGTGTGTAGTGTGTAGTGTATTATATACAGTGTGTAGTGTATAATATACAGTGTGTGTAGTGTATAATATACAGTGTGTAGTGTGTAGTGTATAATATACAGTGTGTAGTGTGTAGTATACAATGTGTAGTATACAGTGTGTGTAGTGTATAATATACAGTGTGTAGTGTATAATATACAGTGTGTGTAGTGTATAATATACAGTGTGTAGTGTGTAGTATACAGTGTGTAGTATACAGTGTGTGTAGTGTATAATATACAGTGTGTAGTGTGTAGTATACAGTGTGTGTAGTGTATAATATACAGTGTGTAGTGTACAGTGTGTAGTGTATAATATACAGTGTGTAGTGTGTAGTATACAGTGCGTAGTATACAGTGTGTAGTGTGTAGTATACAGTGTGTAGTGTGTAGTATAGAGTGTGTAGTGTGTACGAGTGTGTGAATCTGTTTATTCTCACATTTTCTGTACTGTTCTTGGTGACGTTTTCAGAACGATGGTTAGAGGAGAACATTCCATCATGTCCCAGCTGAAGAAAGAGAGTAAGTGTTTAATATTTTCCCCGTGCATTCATTTCAGCTGTTTATATTCAGACGATTAAAATCCCAAATAAACTAACAGAAAAAAATCACACAATACTACACAAAAACTCTTTACTTTGGGTAAAACGAAATATAAAACAGGAAGTAAGAACATAAACTCAGGATATAAGAAAGACAGTTTAATATTGGTAAGTAATATTAAGTGAGTATTTAATGAGACCAGTTTACTGAGTAAAAATAAACAGGAAGTCACTTTTAATCCTGGTTTCATCGCGATTTCGCTGGTTTTATAGTCAATATTCACTACGCAGCTTTGTAATTACACGTCAGATATAATGCTGATTTAAGACGCATTTAAATAACTTAAATACAATATTATTATAAAATAAAAGTCTTTAGACATGACAAGCTCTTTGAATGTTGTTAATGGCTGTCATTAAATGAATGCATTTGCATAGACTCCGCCCACTATTCTACATAAAAACTGTACACAAAGCTGTAAACATTGAGTTATTTTGCACGTTAAACACATGATCCTCTGTAAAGCCGGTTAGTGCATCAGTTTTTCTCTTTTTTTTTGTTGTTATTGCTGGTGTTCATTAAATTGACATGTGATTTCACTTTCTCTCTCTCTCTCTCACACACACACACACACACACACACACACACACACTTTAAATAAAGTGATTTTTTACATTGTTAACTGTCAGTAACTCAGTTGGTCCCTGTGTGAACATGGAAAAGAGCTCTGACGCGGTGAAACGAGAAGTTCCTCTTATGAAAGCTGTGGTGTTGATGCTGAAACCCAACCGTCGACTCTGCTCATCACCTTACACACACTATAGTGATTTCTGCAGAAGTATGACTTATTAAATCTCATCTTCATCACTGATCGCGTCTCTCGTTGCGGTCAGTTCGGTGCTACAGAGACCCCCACTGGCTGTTTACGGTGCCGATTTTCTGCTAATCAGACGCTTTTCCGTAAGACCAGCACATTTGTGTAACACATTTCTGTAACTCGTGCTGGTGTTGTGTGTTTGTGAGACTAACACACCGTATGAAATGTGAGTTCATCAGCAGCTCTGTGTGTTCAGTTGTGAATTCACTCCTCATCTCCTGAACACATTTTAACACAATAACACTGACTTTGGGACACGAACTTAGGGCCTCGTTTCCTGTTGAGGAGTTGCTTCACTTCCTGTGTTCTCTGAGTCAGTAACGAGTGTGATATCAGCAAGTTTGTGGAACACTCCATCACTTTATGGTCAAAGCTTCATCATATCATGTAATATTTTTGCATCATTTACACTTTTATCAGTATTTGAGATATTAATAATAAAAACATTAAGCAGAGTCTGCTGCTGATCGGCTCATAAGTGGCGCAACCCGGACTGTACCATTCATCTTTTAGGAGCAATTAATTCAACACTAACAGCCACTTCATTTCTGACTCGCTCCAATTTCCAGAAATGACGTCTGTTTATCTTCATCTTCACCTTCCTCTTCAGCTTGGATTTCAAGCATTTCCTCTTGCTGTCACTTCATAAGGTTTTAAATCAGATGAAAGGCTCAGTGTGGTGTAGGATTATAAAATAGTCATTAACACCTCGTCCTGTTTCCTTTCCTGTTTTCGGTTCACACACACGAGCCTCCTAACAATTTCGCAGGAATTGAACAGGATCCTGATCACTGTGTGTTTCTGAGATTTCGGCTTGTATTCACCATGAACCTCTTCCTCATGAGCTTCCTGTGTTCCTCTGAGCAGGAATTTAATGCTAATTAATGAGAACACAAGTCAGAGTTGAGCTCCAGGGATGAGATTCAGAAATGATCGAGAGGCTGAGGTGTGAATAAAAGCTGATACATCACCGGTAAAGATGCTCGTAATGTCCTAGGTGTGAAAAAAACACAGCTGTTAATTAACATTAAATAAACAGGTCTGAGAAAGCGGCTGGTCTTCATGTGTCTCTCTCTCTCTCTCTCTCTCTCTCTCTCTCTCGGCGCAGTGGGAGATCAGTGGATGAACTACATCTCGTTCGGGGGACTGAGGACTCACGCTGAACTGGAGGGAAAACTGGTGACGGAGTTAATCTACGTTCACAGCAAAATGCTCATCGCAGACGACAACACGGTCATCATCGGTGAGTGAAGAACGCCACAGTCAGTGTGACTTTTACTGTTTTACTGTATTTTATTACATTATCCTTTACAATATGCAGTGTTCAGAAACGCTGAGTGTGAGGAGGGTCAGTCACTCAGCTGCACTTCCTGCTGATTTATTAGAGCTGATGATTAAAGGTGCACTGATTTGATTCACACTCATGCTGTATGTGCTCGGATAAATAATTAAACAGTTAAAATGAAAAGTCTGTTGAACATCTTTAATAAAAATTAAACATAATAATTGAAAGCCTACAAGGTGAAGTTAGAGTAAAGTTGCCTAAATGTTCGACTCTTCTGGAACACAATAAACACGTCCTTAAAGAAAAGTTCGGATTATCAGTCAGGTTTTTGCACCGGTCCTGATGGTGCTGATCATTTTAAAACAATTATTTCCTCATGTCTCTCTCTCTCTCTCTCTCTCTCTCCAGGTTCGGCGAACATTAATGACCGCAGTATGTTGGGAAAGCGGGACAGTGAAGTGGCTGTTATTTACGAGGACACGGAGACCGAGACGTCTGTTATGGATGGACAGGAGTACCAGGCAGGACGTTTCGGACTGCAGCTCCGGCTGGAATGTTTTAGGTGACTGTGATTTTTTGTTTTTATGGAGAACTGGAGCAATAGCTGTGTAGTAAATCTTGGGAAGTGATTTAAAAGAGCAGTGTATAATATTTAGTGCCCTCTACTGTCTGAAATATGAATTTCAATATTAAAATTGAATTAATTGGCCCCACCTCCTGTTGGAACTGTATTTGCCTCATTACTTTCTTTGGAGGTGTAAGGGGCGGGGCCGAATGAATAGATTTCAACTGGGGCGGAGCTAACATCTGGGTCAGAAAGACTAAAATGAAAGATCTAGTCAATGGCAATGTCAATGTTGCAAAACAACACACTTTTTCCTGATCTTTGATATCATATGATTATTAAACTAAATTTCTGGTTTCTTAAAGAACCTTTAAAACCTTTCAGCATAAAGCTAGCATTTTTTCTTTGCTGTGGCACTAAAAGAGCTGATTAAAGATCCATCAATCAAAGGTTCCTTACGGAACTGAAAACAGGTCGTTTTATGACATTTGGCTCCTTTATGTTTCTTTAGGTCTAGAAATTACAAAATACACCTTCAGCATAAAAAAGGAAAGAACAAACACCCTAAAGCTTCCACCGGGAAAATTCTTAAACATTCCGTGTGGAACCTTACAGCAGAGCGTCTCTCTGTCAGAGAGGGTTCCAGGAAGAAAGCTAGGACATTAGTACATTAAAGAACCCTTACCAATCCAGAGAACCCTTGAGAAACCCTTTTTAACTTAATAAATGATATAATGACTAAACTAGCTTTCACGTCACAGATTATAGTCTCGTAATTATTATAGTCTACTACTCGGTGTGTTGATGCGTGTTTTTGTGCTTCAGCTTTGCATTTTTCTGTTTTTACTCTGGATTCCATTTCACACGTTGGGGTCTAAACCACAGAGAAATAACGTGCATTTGCATTTCATGGGTTTTCCCTTGGTTTTAAATGGGTGAATTTTCTGCCCTGAACAGGACGATCCTCGGCGCTCACACAGACTCCAGCATCGACATCTCAGACCCCATCAGTGACCAGTTCTACAAGGAGGTGTGGCTGACCACTGCAGCTCGCAATGCCACCATCTACCAGAAGGTCAGCTGCATCAATTATTAATATTAACACAATTGATATTAATATTAATTAAAAAATAAATCATTAATTTTAATGTTACACCTGAGAAGACTCAAATCTGTTCAAAGGACGTGAAAGGGTTTATTTTTGTGAAAGTTATGAATGTAAAGAATGGACTTGTGTGTTATTTGAGAATATTTATACCACATTCAGAAAGGGGGGTACAAACATTTTGGATCATTTAAAAATATTTTACTATTAATATCATAACATTTATTATTAATACTATTAATATCATTAATATGCAAGTTTGTGATAAAGGAACTAATTGTGTTGTTGTGAGAGATTTCTTCATCTTCATGCTGTAAGGGTGTACAAACTTTTGCACTCTACCAAAAATCTGTATCATGTTGTAATGTATCTTGATGCTGAGACAGAAATGGTCGTGTCTCCTGGATCTAACGTTCGTCCTCGTCTGTAGGTGTTCCGCTGTTTGCCGTCGAGTGACGTGAGGACGATCCTGGAGTTGGAAGGATATCTGTCCAAGTCCAGTTTGGATAAAGAGGATCCTCTGAAAGCTCAGGAGGAACTTAAGAAGATCCGAGGCTTCCTTGTCCAGTTTCCTCTCTCCTTCCTGAGTGAGCAGAACCTCCTCCCGCCCATCGGTTCTAAGGAGGCCATGGTACCCATGGAGGTGTGGACCTGAGAGACAGAGCAGGTTCCTCGTGCAGAGGGTTTATCTCAGGAGGGTTCTGAGCCTCTGCCTCGAGTCGTCATGTGACTCTGTGCTCATTTGTGTTTTCAGTCTGTGGGAATATATTCGTTCTTGTCTAACACTATGCAACTGGAACTTATACGACAACAAACACACAGAGAGGAACGTTTTTATCTCCTCATTATCTTCACACATTCCACAAAATACCTTTTCATTTGTTTCTCGTGTCACACAGCATGCTTTTTTTTTCGCTCTACAGTTCCGTGGCCTCGGACGCATTAAAAACAAAGTGCCAAATGTGAGAAGCTTTATATGCAGAACGTTGCTTTGTGTGTAGGCCTTGTACATCGCCTTATTTAAAGTATTTCTCTGTACTGGACATAAAAGTCTGCCATATTTACACAGACACTTTTATGTGTTTAATTCCTCTTCCTGATTTTATGTGCGCTGATGATTTTAAAGCCATCAGGACTTTCCGATGAAGTGCCTCTGGAAGTTTCAGAGAAGGAAACGGCATGTTTGTGGCGTTGTATCCTAACAATTAAACAGACATTCCTGCCTTTAATTATTGTTAATAATAATCAGAGTGCATCTTAAATATGGGTGAGTGTATGTAATAATTAAAAATTATAAAAATTATTATTATTAAAATATTTATAGACATTTTTACTCATTGTAAGCTTGAAATTGTCTCATTCCAGTGGCAGATCTGTAATTTTCCGCTTATTTATAGAATGCCAGTGAAATAAAACAATTTCAAGGTTAAAATTAGTAAAAAAAAAAAAAATCGTAAGCTTTATAAGATATTATATAACCTCACCTAGATTTTTAACCTACTAATTAAAATCTGATTTTAGTGTTCCTGTGACCAAAAAACATTTTAAATGATTATATACGCTAACAAAATCATTCAGATGAATTAAATTTTAAATTAAATCTACATTATTACAATTTTACAAACAGACATTTTAAAAAATGCAAAGCAAGAGCACTCTGGAATATGGAGTAATGGATATGTGCAATGAATGAAAGGACATGATGAATAATGTGTATTTTTATCTCTGTGTAAGACAGCAGGTTGAATGTTGTATAGGGAGTGGATAATGCAGTCACACCTGATGACGGCAAAATGTTGATTATTTGATGTTATTTTATGTTTCACAGATTATCAGTTGTCAAAAAAAAAACAGCAACAGCCTTTAATGAGTAAATACACATGCATTAATTGGATTAAAACTATTTTCTTGTGATTTTACGTTGCTTGTAAAGATTTTTTCACATCACAGCAGTTATTGTGTTCTATCGGAGACGCAGCAGTCATCACAGCTGTTCTTAGATTTGTGAAATGAGAGCTGTGAGTAAGAGCCGATACTCCGCAGTGAGCTGATAATAACGTCCCCGCTCTAACTGAACGTAGTTATGCATCAGAGACGCGACACTCGAGGTTAAAAAAAGACCCTAAATTCCTCACAGACAACACCTGGGCGAGAGTGACCTCTGAGCGTGACCTTTGACCTCGTCGCTCGCTGGAGGGGTTTGTGCACAAGTCGTCTGGGAGACAGTGAGACACAACGCAGTCGTCAGTTTAAAGCTTTATCACTGTCTTTATCTCCACTGTGTGGGAAAGAGAAGATAAAACCAAATTTTTTAAAACTATACAAATAACAATGAGCAGATTTAAGTAAAATAAATATAGATATAAACCTATAACATATAAGGAAATACTGTGCAGAAATACTCCTGACTCAACAGAGAAGCAGTATTTCAGGTTTTAGAGAATCCCTCCCGGCCGAAATGGGGTGTCAATACTTTTGCTCATCACATTTCTTCTGCAGATTTCTTCTGCATTCATAACTCACAGCTCTTGTTTTTTTTTTATCTGTTATTTTAAAAGAGAGAGAGAGAGAGAGAGAGAGAGAGAGAGAGAGAGAGGGATGGCCTGTACTCTGAGTGTTTGAAGGCAGGTTTTGTGTGTGTGTGTGTGTGTGTGTGTGTGTGTTTTGTTTGTCACTCGTTTTAACAGTATTCGCTCGTGTTGGTGTGTCAGCATCGGCCCACGGCTATTCAGCAGCACAAAGTCTTCACATGTGGGTGAGGAACTGACGCGCAACTTGTGAAATGTGTTTGAAGTTATTTCTGTACTTCCTCAAGATTCACATTAAAGCACGAGGATGAAGTTCAGCTCGCTCTCCAGCTCTGTGCTGCACAAAGCATCAGGGTATTTTAGGGGTTTTTAGGGTTTTTTTTTTTTTTTTTGTGAGACGAGATGAATCTTCAGATTCTCACTCATCAGCTGCTTTGCCTGGAAAATGGAAAGTCCTGATTTTTGTCAGGTTCCTTGTGTCTGTGTTTATGGTGTTTGTTATGTGGCTATATGAAGGAGTTCAGATCCGGTTTTCAGCGTGATTAACCTACTTAAAGTGTGAATCATGTCTCACACGAATTCATGTGAAAATATTGCATAACGCTGGCTGCATCTCAAAAAAAAAAACAATCTTCCAGAATTATCAGCCTGCATCAACACAGACTTCACCATCTTTCATTAAAATAATATCTACAGTGATTTTTAGCAAAGCAATACTGATTCTTCAGTCTGGAATCCACTGCGTAGGAGAGAGATTACTTACAATCCAAATGTTATACAAGAAGAAAACTGTGATGTTAAGTGTTTAAGGTCTTGAACCATAAAGTCGTTCGGTTTTGAGCCTCAGTGTTGCAGCAGAGACGACATGCAGTTCACGTGAACATAAAGTTCACAAGTTCACGTGAAGCTGATGGCCTGGGAGCTGTTTTTAGGTGAAAGTGGTGGTGGTGGTTTGTGCTGAGCTGAGATGGAAATGTGGTATAAAAACTCCGGAACATGTTGCGAAGGTGAACGTTAACACTTTACTGTCTCTCTCTTTTAATATGAACAACTCCAAATATTGGCCTTCATAACTTTATAGAATATATATTATTTATGTTTGCATAATATTGAATGTAATATAATTAATGTAATGAAATAGCTGGCTTTGGAGTTTAGAATTTACTAAAATCTACACAACTGATTGATTTTATTTTTAGTCATTTCTGTCACTAACAGTGTCACATGATATCAGACTGTCGTTTATTTCCTTATTAAACTCTAACTGGAAGAAAACGGTGCTTTTCCTGTGGTGTGGCTCTTTCACCTGGACAGCTGGATGAAGTGGAACTTTAATGTATTAAAAGCTAGTTAAAGATGAAATTGTAAATCAGTGTGAAGCTTCACTACACACACACTACTGTGTAATAAAGACACACTGCAGGTATGAGGGTAGAGATCACTGCACCTGAGACCAGCAGCCGTGCAGTTCAGTCCTTCTTTTCTGAGAGTGTATGATAATCAGCTTGGGACTCCATCATTAGCTAAAATAATCAGACACAACAACGTGAAGCTAAATGATAACACATGTGTATGAGGTGCAGTAAAGGATGAAAAGCGGGAATGATCTCAGATCAGACATGGAAATTAAATTAAAATTTAAAAAATTAGGAGAATGAAAGTTAGCATTGGTGTGCTAGCTGGTCCAGAGTTTACACTGGAACTCCTGAGTGTGTGTTAATGATCTCAATATCGTTTATTTCATGCACTTATAAAGAATCTTTAGAGAGGATGTGTGTAACAGACCATTTGCAGCTGATGCTCTCAGGAAGGCCTGATGTCTCAGTTTTATACTTCCCTTATTTGTTTTTCCTTCCTTCTTCCTTTTCTTTGTTTATTTCCTGTGGAGTTAGAATTGTGCCGTTAGAAATTTGATTTGAAATGCAAAAATCTGAAATTGTATTTTATTGTTTTTTTTTTTTCATCTGAAGTTGAATTTTATGGTTTGCGAAAGAGCAATCTAAAATCTGAAACTGAATTTCACTCTTAAGGTGTTTGAGCTTCACTTTGCTCAGGAGGCTGAAGCTGTACATGTGCTGCAGCTGTCTCCAGGAGCATTAGGAGCCGTGTGTGTGTCGCTGATTTGACCTGCGCGTTACCTGGATGGTGGATTTGGGAAGTGAATTAACACAGACTGAATCAGACTGAATCCCTTTTAGGAACTGATTATACACATTACTTCATTCTGAATTTCAGGATTCAGTTACTGCACAGATGGTGGGATTCAAATTCATTCTAATGGCATGATTCTAACTCCACACTTTTCCTTCTGTTCCCCACGTGTTTGTTTTCTTCCTCCTGCACTTCCGGTCATCACCACTAGGTGTCTCACCCTCCATGCTTTTCATCCCTGCAGGTTTTTTCTAAATCCTGAATGAATGTGAACATCACGACATTAACAGAGGATTCAGAATGAGATGTTTGATTTTAAAGCTGCACAGAGAGAGGAGAGAATCCTCAGCACAGAGGAGGAGGAAGAGGAGGAGGAGGAGAAAGACAAGGAGGAAGAAGAAGAGAAGGAGGAGGTGGAGGAGGAGAGGAGGGGGAGGAGGAAGAGGAGAAGAGGGAGAGGAGGAAGAGGAGGAGGAGGAAGAGGAGGGGAAAAGGAGGTCCTGTTCATCAGCTCAAACTGAAAAAAAGCTGAAAATAAAAACTGAGTGCAAAAACATCCGGTGTGGTTCAGCTGAGGTGTGAATGTGAGGATGAGGATGAAGGATGTTTATTTCCCGCAGAAGCGCGAGGACAGAGGAAAAGGGGCGGGGCGGTTACATAAGAGGAAGGTGAGCGGAAGTGCGTTATCACTCCGTGTTGCCAGTTCCGCCGTTTTCACTCCTGCTGATTTTTGCACACATTAGATTCATTACACTGATGCATTAAAACAAATAGCATTATTTACACAAATAAAATGATGAACACATGTACTAATTCTATATAAACCCCCAAAACATCTCCACACGTTACCATGGAGACCGCCAACACCTTAACTGCATCCCAGCATGCACTGCGTGTCTCTCCATACAGCATGTACCTGAGTACAGTCTGGGGTTTCCTCTTACATTCGCAGGGGTTAACTAATTAATTACTCAATCAATTAATTAATAATTTTTATTTAGATCTCACTGCGCTTTACATAACAACAAAAATTAGTCAAAGCAAAAAATGTAAAAAAATAAATAAAGTTAATGAAAAACTAAAGTTAATTAAAAACCCAGTAGATTTGTCGGTATGAATGAACTGATTTAAAGAGGTTTTTACTCTGGATTTAAAACCATTTACAGAACCTGTGTTCCTGATGCTCAGCACTGATCCAGGGTGAAGGGGTGACGGAAGAAAAACACCAGCTGAGCTGTGATTAATCCTGAGAACAACTAAAAATACCTGCCTCAGCTAAATGATGTGCTCGAGATGGTTATAGTGTTCCAGAAGATCAGTAAGATCCACCAGAGAAAAACCATTTACAGCTTTATAGGTCAGTAGCAAATCTGTAATAGCAGGCAGTTACATTCAATTAAACTGGAGTGATGTGATCAGAGCTTCTTTTCCTGGTAAGAATCCGAGCTGCATTCAACATCCCGAAGTAGCTGAAACTGACTTCAAGAGACAGTGAGGAAGAGAGTGAGGCAGAGAGTGAGACAGAGAGTGAGGCAGAGAGTGAGACAGAGTGTGAGACAGACAGTGAGACAGAGAGTGAGACAGACAGCAAGGCAGAGAGTGAGGGAAAGAGTGAGACAGACAGCGGGGCAGACAGTGAGGCAGACAGTGAGGCAGAGAGTGAGACAGAGAGTGAGGCAGAGAGTGAGACAGAGTGTGAGACAGACAGTGAGACAGAGAGTGAGACAGACAGCAAGGCAGAGAGTGAGGGAAAGAGTGAGACAGACAGCGGGGCAGACAGTGAGGCAGACAGTGAGGCAGAGAGTGAGACAGAGAGTGAGGGAGAGAGTGAGGCAGAGAGTGAGGGAAAGAGTGAGACAGATAGCGAGGCAGAGAGTGAGACAGACAGCGGGGCAGACAGTGAGACAGACAGCGGGGCAGAGAGTGAGACAGACAGCGGGTCAGACAGTGAGACAGACAGCGGGGCAGAGAGCGAGACAGACAGCGGGTCAGACAGTGAGACAGACAGCGGGGCAGAGAGCGAGACAGACAGCGAGGCAGACAGCGAGACAGACAGTGAGACAGACAGCGGGGCAGACAGTGAGGCAGACAGTGAGGCAGAGAGTGAGACAGAGAGTGAGGGAGAGAGTGAGGCAGAGAGTGAGGGAAAGAGTGAGACAGATAGCGAGGCAGACAGTGAGACAGACAGCGGGGCAGACAGTGAGACAGATAGCGGGGCAGACAGTGAGACAGACAGCGGGGCAGAGAGTGAGACAGACAGCGGGGCAGACAGTGAGACAGACAGCGGGGCAGAGAGTGAGACAGACAGCGGGGCAGACAGTGAGACAGACAGCGGGGCAGAGAGTGAGACAGACAGCGGGGCAGACAGTGAGACAGACAGCGGGGCAGAGAGCGAGACAGACAGCGGGGCAGAGAGTGAGACAGACAGCGAGGCAGACAGTGAGACAGACAGTGAGACAGACGGTGAGGCAGAGAGTGAGACAGACAGCGAGGCAGACAGCGAGACAGACAGTGAGACAGACGGTGAGGCAGACAGTGAGACAGACAGACAGTGAGGCAGATGATGAGTAACACGTTACTGTGGTCCAGTAGAAAATTACACAAGTCCAGAAAGGCCAGGGATTATTTATTTATTTTTCTTGTGATCTCGCAGTAAGTAAAGTTATTTTCTGAGATCTCGCAGCAGCAGCATTCAGGCATTAGAGTGTGGCACTCTGTCATTTACAGGTGTTATGTCATGTGATGACCATGGAGACGTTCCTCAAGCTGGCGGGCCATGAAACTGATCCATCTGATCGCCATTAAGTGACACTAATTTGCTGCATAGATAGACAGACAGATAGATAGATAGATAGATAGATAGATATACTCTATTTTTAAATTCCAAATTTGGGAAAAAATAAAGTCAAACTCCACACAGTCACCAGAGCTCAGGATGAAACCCTGGAGCTGTAAGGCAGACGCACCGCCACTGCACCAGCTCTATCCGCTCATATGAAGCCCTGATGTACAACGTGTATGTCTCGTCATGCGTTTTGACTTCCTGAGAAAAACAACTTTTGTTATCTTGAGATTAGAAGAAAAAAAAAAAATGCATGTCCTTTCTGGACTTCTGCAGAAAAAAGTAAAAGTGTTATAAATTCTAATCCACTCGCTCTTGTGTATGGATGTCTCGTATTGTGTTTAAATTAATTAGTTTAATTTCATAACATTATATATATATGTGTGTGTGTGTGTATAGGATTTAAAATTTGTGCACAGGGTTTGTACAGGGTGTAATGTGAAATGCTCAGGCTGTAGAGCTGGGTTTTTTTTTTAATCATTAGTCTGCTTTTCTAAAGATCTGGCAACCCCGTGTCTGTTCTGTCAGAAATGTGGCTTCCTGCTCCTGTTTCTGCTTCAACACACACCATGAGCACAGTGGCCTGTATTAACACCATGCTCTAATTTCATTTCATTACTTGATAATAATTAATTATTGATAATTGATAATAATTTCATTATTTTTTATTTATGCCAGTGTTTATTAGATGTGTGAACTTTAAACCTCCTCTCGCTTTAAATAACACCATTCTTATAGATTTACATTTCACACAGCATTTCTCTTGCAAATGATTTGTCTATATGATGAGGTTTTGCAAATGATGGTTTCAGAGTGATGTTAATGTGAGCACAGAAAGAAGAACCAGCATGCAGAGAGACAGCAGAGAGACAGCAGGGAGAGAACAGTGAGACAGCAGTGAGACAGCAGAGAGACAGCAGCGAGACAGCAGTGAGAGAGCAGTGAGACAGCAGTGAGAGAGCAGCGAGACAGCAGTGAGAGAGCAGAGAGACAGCAGTGAGAGAGCAGTGAGAGAGCAGTGAGACAGCAGAGAGACAGCAGTGAGACAGCAGAGACAGAAGTGAGACAGCAGAGAGACAGCAGTGAGAGAGCAGAGAGACAGCAGTGAGAGAGCAGAGAGACAGCAGTGAGACAGCAGAGTGACAGCAGTGAGACAGCAGTGAGAGAGCAGTGAGACAGCACAGAGACAGCAGTGAGAGAGCAGTGAGACAGCAGTGAGAGAGCAGTGAGAGAGCAGTGAGACAGCACAGAGACAGCAGTGAGACAGCAGTGAGAGAGCAGTGAGACAGCAGTGAGAGAGCAGTGAGACAGCAGTGAGACAGCAGTGAGAGAGCAGTGAGACAGCAGTGAGACAGCAGAGAGAGAGCAGAGAGAGAGCAGTGAGAGAGCAGAGAGAGAGCAGTGAGAGAGCAGTGAGACAGCAGAGAGAGAGCAGTGAGAGAACAGTGAGACAGCAGTGAGACAGCAGAGAGACAGCAGTGAGACAGCAGTGAGAGAGCAGTGAGAGAGCAGTGAGACAGCAGAGAGAGAGCAGTGAGACAGCAGAGAGAGAGCAGTGAGAGAGCAGTGAGACAGCAGTGAGAGAGCAGTGAGAGAGCAGAGAGAGAGCAGAGAGAGAGCAGTGAGAGAGCAGTGAGAGAGCAGTGAGAGAGCAGAGAGAGAGCAGTGAGAGAGCAGTGAGAGAGCAGAGAGAGAGCAGTGAGAGAGCAGTGAGAGAGCAGAGAGAGAGCAGAGAGAGAGCAGTGAGAGAGCAGTGAGACAGCAGAGAGACAGCAGTGAGACAGCAGTGAGAGAGCAGTGAGAGAGCAGTGAGACAGCAGAGAGAGAGCAGTGAGAGAACAGTGAGACAGCAGTGAGAGAACAGTGAGAGAGCAGTGAGACAGCAGAGAGAGAGCAGTGAGAGAGCAGTGAGACAGCAGTGAGAGAACAGTGAGAGAGCAGTGAGACAGCAGAGAGAGAGCAGTGAGACAGCAGTGAGAGAGCAGTGAGACAGCAGTGAGAGAGCAGTGAGACAGCAGAGAGACAGCAGTGAGAGAGCAGTGAGAGAGCAGAGAGAGAGCAGTGAGAGAGCAGTGAGACAGCAGTGAGAGAGCAGTGAGACAGCAGAGAGACAGCAGTGAGAGAGCAGTGAGACAGCAGTGAGAGAGCAGTGAGACAGCAGTGAGACAGCAGTGAGAGAGCAGTGAGACAGCAGTGAGACAGCAGTGAGAGAGCAGTGAGACAGCAGAGAGAGAGCAGTGAGACAGCAAAACCAGAAATAAAAGAATTAAAAGCGGCAGCTGTTTAAGGAAAAGATCTATTTTATGGTATTTATAGATGCGGAAAACGGAAAACTGACTTTTACAGGAGATAATACAAACACACACACAGAGTCATACACACACACACACACACACACACACACAGAGTCACACACACACACAGTCACACACACACACACTATCACGAAATAACACGCACAGGAAGTTTTGCAGCCTGCTACTGTAAGTGCACCCCGTGCGTGCGCATGTGCCAAGTGTGTGTGTGTGTGTGTGTGTGTGTGCGGATGATGGGCGTGAGTGTGAGCCCTTCAGCCCCGCCCCCTCAGCCCAGCCACTCCCGGTTGAACGGGCTGATTGACAGTTTCACCGCGAGCTGATTTGCGCGTCCGCGCGCTCCGGTTCTTTTTCGCCTTAGCAAGGAAAAAAAAAAAAAAACCGTCACGAGCCAAGGACCGATCCGCGCGCGCCAATGTAGCACCGAAATCGCTCGAGCTGCCGTCGGTCGTGTGGAAGCAGAGAAGAAACCGGGGGACTGCAGCCATCATCCGGGGAACAGAGAGAGAGAGGGAGAGAGAGAGAGACAGAGAGAGAGAGAGAGAGAATCTGATGTGCTGCTGCTGAGTCTGAGGAATTTCGGAATTTCTCCAGCTCCACATGCAGTTTCCGACATTTGACTTTAATTGTGCAGTTTTTTAGCGACAGTAAAAAGGACGGAATCATGATGGCGAGCGACTCTCCGGCCCGGAGCCTGGATGAGATCGACCTGTCGGCTCTGCGGGTGAGTAATCTGAGCCTCACGCGGAGGATTTGGGATTTATGCTGAGATTGTGATGAGGAGAATGTGGGTCTGGCTGCTGGTGGTTCCGTGCACCTGCACGCGCTGTTCCGGGTTCTCCGGCGGGTTCTGTAGCGCGCGCTGTTGACAGGCGGCGCGTGAACGAGCGCAGACTCGCTTTAGCGCAGGCCTCTGATTGTCCTCGAAGGTGTGAGGTTTGTTCCACATCCTCTAATCTTTGCGTAAGGAAATAATCATAAACACTATAAAGGCGACTATAACAGAACGTTGCTGTGTGTGTGTGTGTGTGTGTGTGTGTGTGTGTGTGTGAGACTTTGATCCTGAGCTACAATGGAACATCAGTTCCTCCGATCAGAGCAGCCGAGCGTGCTGTAATCCTCTGTAATCATGTCACAGGGCTGGTTTTAACCAGCAGATTGGGGCTGAAATGGAAGATTGTTCCTCTCTTACAGTTTTCGGGATTGTTTGTATACAGAAGCAGAAATATTTGTTATTTTTCATAGCACAGAAATTCGGTGACATTTCATAAAATCACCACTAAAGGCACCTGAGCCCTAAATCTCCATGAGTGTGTGTGTTTGAGCTCCTTTTAAAGCTCTATTCAACAGATATACAATGCTTATAACGTTATAGATCAGTGTATTTTTGCACAATCCGCCATTTCGTGTGTGTGTGTGTGTGTGTGTGTGTGTGTTGATTGTGTGTGAAAGAGCAGCACGATTTTCTCTGGAATGAATGAAGAACTGCGCCTCCGTGCTGGTGCTCTTTTGTTCCTCTGCTTCTGATCTCCATGTCAAATGGTTTGCATCCACAGTTTTCTCACCAGTCTGAGTCCAAGTGTGTCAGAAACATGGGCGTCAGCAGGTATTTCTGCCCCCTGACAGGTCGAACCCCTCGCCGTCCCGCTGACGGTTCTCACTGTGCTTACTCAGGGTGCTTGGAATCGTCTCCACCTTTCCAGCCTCGTCATTACGGTGCCCCTGGTGAGGAACGGCAGGTCTTGTTGAGCACAGACACGACAGTAATGCAGCACGATCCCACCTGCAGCGCCTCGCCTCGCCTCGCCTCGCCTCCATCATGTCTGGGCTTGAACTGAACCGAGGTGTCATCTGAGAGCAGACGCTCCGCCTGCATGTGGATATTATAATCACTATCCTCCACTGCTGCTCTCTCATTCCCTCCTGGTTGCATTCCTGCTTCTCTTGTTGACTTTCTGTGTCTTTAAAATGGTGTCAGATCAGAGAAATCTGGCGACAGCTGCTGAAATCATTTGGGTCATGTGTTTCAGTGGATCACACATCACACATCTCCCACCTCATGTTTTGATTTACAGCCGTCCTCCAGTGCCTGGTGTTAAAGCAGCTATCAAACTCTCGTCCTTCCAAAATATTTTCCTCTTGTCTCAAGAATTCATCCGTCTTGGATGCTGTGTTCTCATCGTCACCACACCCATTGGCAAGCTGAGCTCTTCCTCATGCCTGCCCACGAGCTTGTTGCCTTTCTAGGGTCCCTTGTGAGTGAAATTAGGTCACGCAGTGCCGTGTGCACGCTCTCGTCTCACTGGGGAAGCGTATCTGTGCCTCACGTTTTTGCTTGCATGGATTTTAGCAGTGATGCCACTACATCCCTCATTTTACACTCCATTGTTTCCTTATCTGATCCCCGTGAAGAGAAATTAAATTACACCACAAATTCACCACCTTTAGGATTTACTTTAGCAGCAGTGTTGCATTTCTGACATATGAAGTCATTCTCTTAGAAAAGATATTGTTTGTCTACAACAAAAGCTTTTTATTCAACAGCAGTTGAACAAGACCACACCTGCTGTAAAACACCCAGCGCTCAGAGCGACTCCTGCGAGGCCGTGGCGCTTTTCCAGCAGCTAGCACACTTTATAAATACATGTGTACGCATGCTACACTTCTGCAGTGTAAACGTGTAAATCCAGATTAATGGAAAAGCAGTGTTTCACACCACAGAGCCTTGAACGTTGTGTTTGCAGGTTTTTTTGGTCAGAAATGTTAGGAAGTCAGAAAAAGAAAGAACTGAAGAGCATGTGTTTATGACCTGATATGTGATTGCTCAAACAAGGCCGTGGTCAAAGGTGAGTTAAGTG
Organism: Pangasianodon hypophthalmus; assembly: GCF_027358585.1. Taxonomy (NCBI): domain Eukaryota; kingdom Metazoa; phylum Chordata; class Actinopteri; order Siluriformes; family Pangasiidae; genus Pangasianodon; species Pangasianodon hypophthalmus. The sequence continues at coordinate 20,688,518 of NC_069731.1, read as the reverse complement.
CGGAGTGACGTTCTTACACTGAAGTCCTGCGTGCAGGTATTCAGACCTCAGGAGTAACTACACAGTGCATCGAATCAACAAAAACAGCATTATTTTATTAATTTGGCAAATCAAAATAAAAAAATCACCTATATCCTGCACACACATTATGATTTAGAATCTTGTGGCTTCATTAAGTTGCACGTGAGGAACTGTGAGAGCATTATATAAAAAAAATAAACTAACAGTAAAAGAACAGGATGTGCTGGATCAAGTGCTATTCTATGTGCTGCTGAATAATGAGTGTGGAAGCCATTTTGTTACATTAAACCAGTGATTAATGTGATAATTACAACTATTCATGCAGTAATATATTGGTAATATACAAGACTAGATATAATCACATTAGATTTATTTCCATGCTAATACTGCGTGTTAAAGATTGTGAACTGTGGTGTAAGTGATCACTGCCACCGTGGTCACTGTGAACCCTGTGGAGAAAAGCTTCGTGCTGTTGTCGGCTCAGTGTGAGCAGTGTGGAGCGAGTGGACACCCTGACGGATATTGCAGCATGTTTGAGGCTTTACAGGAGGTGTGAATGAAAGATGACGTTGGTGACAGGACACGGCGGAATTGATTTACACAGAGCCTGAGCTTCCTGAGTAGAAAAGAGCAGAAAGGAAGCGACGACAGCAGAGGCGTCGAGGTGTAATGCCCTAATGTGCTCCTGCACTTGGTTCTGAATTCCTCCTGACAGATCATTTGATTTATTTTTGGGACCAGCGATTAAGGAGCCATGTTTGTTCGTGTGACTCAGAGAGGACAAAGTATTTCTCCTGCATCCAGAGGAGACAGAAGCTCTCTCTGTTGTTCTCTCTTTCCTTACCAATGTGTCCTGATATGGACGATATCTTCATACTAACACACCGTGTGCTGACTTTAATAACATTTTTAACCACGTTTAGAGACCGCTGTGGAGAATAACATGTTTCTCCTTTTAGAGAACTCTTCACATATCACCATAAAATCTTCCTCTCTTTTTACCCTTTTCTTCTTCTTCATGTCGTCATGCTGATGCAGCAACATGTGTTTTTTACAGCAGGTCTGGGCTTGTAGTTGCCCGTGGCTCATGTCAGTAGGTCAGAGCTCTGCGTCAGCTCTTCCACACGAGCTCGAGAAGGTGAAGCTGCTGAGCTGAAGTCTTTATCATTTCCCAGCATGCCTGAGCCTGAGGGAGCGTCTGTCACTGCGTGTCTTTTAGCGACATGTTCAGGAATTTTATGCAGCTGGAATGAATAACATCCTTCACATCTACAGCTGAAGGATCACTTTTGTTAATGCTAATTTGTAGAATTCTGGATTGTGATTGGTCAGAAGGTGTTAATTAATATTCTGTAGCAGAAGCTCTGCCAGTAGTTTGTAGTCTGTAGTTTTCTGTAAATAGATGTTTATGTAACATTTATGGAAGGAGTCTCCAGTGTCAGTGTTTTGAACAGTCAGAGGGAGAGCTGTAACTTTACAGTTTTCTGACAGGACAGACGAGTTTACGCTTCTTTGTGGTTTCTTGGTAACATGACAAGCTTATTTTTGTCTTAGAGAGAGAATAAAGAGAGGCTGGTGAGGGAACGACTGTTTATGGGAACGGCTGAGAACAGGAACTTGGGGACGTGCTGTTGTAGGAAAATAATCAACTTCAGGGCGGTTACAGTAACTCCGCTTCATCACACCACTCCGTCACTCAGGGTTTTACTGCATCATCATGTTCATGTGTCATTTTCTTTAGTTCATTGTGGAATCAGCAAAATTACTAAAGTCCTTAAACTCGCAGCTTATTATTTAGTTAGTTATTGTATTATTCAGTAAAAGAGAGTTTAAATCTGGAGCCACACTTTAGAGTGCTCTTTGGCTGTCTCACTGGCGGAACCCTTACATGTTCTGTGTAGAACCCTACAAAAAGTGTTTCCTTATCAGAAAGGCTTCCAAGCAGAACCCATTTTGGAAGGGAAGAACCCTTAAAGAACCTTTAAAGAACCCTTTTTTCTTAAAAAAAAGGGTGTGTATTAACTGGGGAAGTGTGTGGGACAAACTCCAAATTGTTGCTCGTTGTTTTCTTCTTAACATCTAGAACCTGTCATTTAGCTTCTTGTTAGAAAAACGGTTCTTCAGAGGTTCTTCTAAGAGTGCACTGATGCCTCCTGAGAGTTTAAAGGGTTAAAGAACAACCCAAAGTTTCTGTAAGGAAGCAAAAGTCTTGTATGTCATCAGTGTAAAGAGTCAGTGTGTAGTACAGTGTAGTACAGCAGTCTAACACTAATGATCATTTTATTTCAGTTTCTGTTAGAAATGTCTATAAAAGAGTCGATTACGTGTTTCACCCTGCACTGATATGAACTACAGGTGACATTATGCTCTTCAGAATCCGTCACTGTTCCATTTCAGATCCACGCTGCTGGAGAAAAAAGTGCAGATGAATGAAGTGATGGTTCTGTTACTTACAGACGGAGCTGTATTTCAGATTTCTGCACAGTTGACATTTTAAAGTGACGCGGTCAAAGATGTGAGTCATGAAAATGTATTTTCGGCAGCGTTTGTCAGCGTTAATAACAATACGCCGCGTGACACATCTCTGACTGTTTAATCTTTCAGATTGACAACTTCAATGATTTTTTAAGAAAAGCTGAATTTAATAAACGAGTTGTAGATTAACGTCTGTGATTTGTTTGTTATTTTTTTAGGCACAGACCTGTCAGAGGAAGACGTTTCACACGTACAGTGTGATTTTCTCTTCACAGAAAGCTGAATATAAATAAACCTGATGTGATATATTTAAAATGCATCTGTGCAAAGTAGAACGATTCAGTTGTATTTAGTAATAATAATAATAATTAAAAATAACTAAAAATAATAATAGTAATAATAATGATAATAAACTTTATTTACATCACACATTTCATCCATTTAAAATTCATCTCAAAGCGCTTTATAATATGAAGTAAAAACAGAAATAAAGAAAAAGGTCAATAATAATAATAATAATAATGCAATAAGTAGCTTACAGAAAGAAAAAATAACAATATAAAAGATAAAATATATAATTAAAAAGTGTACAAATAGAGTACAAGTACAATAATTAAAATAATATTAAAGTAATGTAAAAGTAATGTTCCATTAAAAGCAAGGCAGATAATAATAATAATAATAATAATAATAATAATAATAATAATAATAATAATAAGGCAAACAGTTAAACTGTAAAGTAAAAGAATAGTTTTTAGCCGTTTTTTTTTTTTAAATCAGTGATAGATGGAGCCTGATGAATGTTTATTGGTTGTTTCTAGATCTTTGGTGCATAGAAACAAAAAGCTGCATAACATTTTATATTTTAATATTAATTAAAATGTAGATCTTTGTACAGTAAACAAAGACCTTTTAATACCTGCAGTGTGTAATGAGATTATTGTGTGTGAAGGACAGGAAGTGGTCGATTCTGTCTGTGCTTCATCATCATAAAGTCTCCAAGTGATGACCGTCTGTCCATCAGAACGCCTCGGAGTCTGCGTGAAGTGGGTTTTTTCCTCTTTGAGAGACGTTCCTCTGCTCCGAGCCTGAACGTGGGCTTCGACGCTCGCTTTAAGTTCTGGTGTTATTTGGGTGTAATGGAGGAGGAACAGCAGTAATGGTGTGTAATCTAACGCAGCTCCAGACCGTCCTGGGAAATCACAGTGCTGTTAACGGCGTGCTGTGGGAGTTTACGTGATCGTCTCTGCGTAAATGCAGGTGAATTTTCTCTCCACTTTTGTCGTTGCTGCATCTCTGAACCTTCTGCATGGTGAGTTTTCACACCGTGTGAGAGGAGAAACATCACGCTGCTGTAATCCTGTCCACAATCCCACAGCAGATGCTCAAGCATGGCAGCCATCCATGTCCTTTTACAGGATGTGAGTGATGGAGGGTTGTGTGCAGGTCAGGGCTCCGTTTCTGGTTCTGATTCACAGAACCGATATCAAGAACCGAGACTGGATGTGGTGAAGGAGTATAAGTTTATCTTCCTTATCTATAAAGGCAGTTTCAGTCCTCAGTGCACAGTCATCTGCTCATTCATGATATCTGAGAATCAAACAAACCACATCTTGCATGTTCTGAAATTCTCTGAGTGTTCTGATAAATAAACGCATCAGTGCACTACCGTGATAAAAAACTAAATAATAATAATAGTAATAATAATAATAATAATAATAATAATGGGGGAATAAACACAGGTCAGAGGTTTACTGCTTTAATAAACTGATAAACAAATTGTAATATTTAGTGAAATGATTACTGTGTGATATTTTTGTCCTTAAACAAATACACTCCTAGTAAAAACGTTTCCTTAAAGGTTCTCTGGATGCTCACAGGTTCTCTGAAAAAAAAACAGGATATTTTCAAAGTTATTTAAAGTAATGAAATGCAACGCTTTGTCTAGTAGTACACTAAGGGCCGGGGGGTAAATAATTAGAGGTGTAGGTGTATAGGTAATAACACACTTCAGACCGTGCTGTTATAGAAAATAATAATAATAAATAATAAAGTGGAGTTACTGTTACCTCTGAGTGCATTATGTACGTATAACAGCACGCTCTGCAGTGTGTTATTCTGCTTATACCACAGCGATGCGCCAACCAGAGCTCTGTTTAATTTATTAATGAACTACATTATATTTTATTTTGTGGAACTTCGGAGAGACGAGTTAGTTCCTTTTCTCACTTACATTATAGCTACAATAAACAGTCATTCCCTCACCAGCTCTCTGTCTGTCTGTCTCTCTCTCCCTCTCTCTCTCTTTCTCTCTCTCTCTCTCTTTTGCTCTGTCTCTCTCTCTCTCTTTCTCTCTCTCTCTCTCTCTTTTGCTCTTTCTCTCTCTCTCTCTCTCTCTCTGTCTCTCTCTCTCTCTGTCTCTCTGTCTCTCTCTCTTTCTCTCTCTCTCTCTCTCTCTCTCTCTCTCTCTGCACAGTCTGTCATTTTACTGAAAAACCACAAAGCGTAACCGAGACTGAGAGCACTTACAAGTTCCATAAATGTTAAATAAAAAAACTTCACCTCAACCACAATTATATGTTTTACTTTGTTAAACAACATTTTTAAAATCTGTTTATTATTAATCTTACATTATTAGTGGAGTGTCCACCGTACGTGACTCTGTGAATGAGCTGTTACTATAGAAACAATAACGTGTTAGAATGAGAGCATTAATATAAATCTGATGTTGATGTTACAGCTGGAGCTACTGTCCTGTTATACAAACATAATGCACACTTTTTGACCAATCAGATTCGAGCATTCACCCATGCTGCGGTATATGGCAAAAATATCATATCACAATATTTCAAGACATTTCTACGTTATATATCTCCATGTGCATAGGGTTCGTAACAAACTGCCAGGAGTGCGGCGTTGAAGTGATCTTTTAAAATTTATTTGACAATACTTTTATTTAACGTGTAAAAAAAAAAAAAACTGAAAAGGAGAAAAAAAATGTAAAAATCTGTGCATTTTTAAAAAAATTCAGACTACTGTTTATTAATGGTTATTTTAAAAAAACATACTCATGATATCTTGAGTGTGTTGTGATAGAATTGATCACAATATCAATATTATATCGCGATTTCGTCCCGCTCTGTCAGTAACAGTTCCTCAGGGGTTCCTGGTGTGGTCAAGCTTCCCGATGGGTTCTACCTGAAACCTGAAAGCCTCTGTGGTAAGGTTCCTGAAGAGTGACAAACCAGAGGACTCTTTAGGGTTCTCGATTTGTTTTTCTTGAGTTGTAGTGAGTTTTCTGCACTTGAGTTTTAATCTTCAACACGTTCAGCGCTCACCTGAGGAGCTCCATCAGATCTTAAACGGATAAAACACTTTAATTACACACTCTGAGCTGTTTTAGATCTGTCCCTCTGATGGAGAACGCTTAAAGGTTCTATGTGATTTCCTCACACATGCGTCACGGCTTGGTGTTAGAAGTCACACTTTGTTTGAAAGAATCGGAGCTTGCTCAACTTCTCCTACACATCCAGAGTCACATGTTAATGTTTGCACACAGAAACTCGTGTTTATTTCAGTCGAAACGTCTTTTGAGGTTTTTTTTTTCATGTCAGCATTTTCGGTTTTAATTCATGAGCCACCTGTCAGCTGCACAAGAGAAAACCTTTCGCTCTTCCATCCTCTGTCTGATTTATTGTGGTTTTCTGCTTCCTCTTTGAGAACCTGCACATTTATACTCCTCTCACAGTTGTCTTTTTCTTCACTTAATCTAAATCTTTCATTTTGTCCTTCACTAGATCAAGTTTTGTGACATGATTGGCAGCTGGTGAGGGATTTCTAAGGCATCGTGGTTCTTCTTTCTCAGTGCTAGACATTTGTTGCATAATTTATTTACTGATTTTCATGAACTTCACGCTACACGGCTCTGTCGGCTGCGGAAATCTTCGAGCTGTGCATTCATGCAAATGACGCTGACTGTTTTTCCTCGAGCTTTATTTGGACCACATGCTTTGATGTGTGATTTGACTTCTTCTGTTTTACATTTACTCTTTATTCAAACTGCAGGAGCTGGTTTATTGATAATCACCTGATAGTTTCTCAGCTGTAAACACTGCTAGCTAAATAATGCTAATTCTCCCATTTGCTTGGTAAATGTACTCGGGGACGGTTCTGTGATGTGATCAGATCATCTCTTTGGCTTTTAGTGCTTTTAGTATTTTATTAGCGATATCATTTTTAAAATAATTTGGAAAATGAGTCACTTTATTGTGGCAACAACAAAACATTTATATAGTCATGAACTGAACCAAGTTTTAAAATGGGTTCTTCTACACTCCTCTTCTGCAAAAAGAGGTCCTCTGTGTATTTTCCTTGAATAATTAAGGGTTCTTAGCTTTCTAATAAGGTTCTACTTGGAACTCGTTCTGAAGGAAACACTCTGTCGTTAAGCGTTCCTTCAGAGAAACAAGCGAAGAACTCCTGATGGTTCTAAATTCTCTAAGAGTGTATAGAAGGACTTGTCTTGCAAACATTAAATGTAAATATAAACGGATAAAAAGTATGATGTTTCATTGTTTAATAAGTAAAAAATTGTAATTGTTGGTAAATTGCTGTGCTGTGAGAGGAATAAAACACTTGGGGACGTGCTGTTATAGGAAAATAATCAACTTCAGGGTGGAAACAGTAACTCTGCTTCATCACACCACGTTGTCATTGATTATTTTACAGCACCACACACACACATGCACACACACACACACACACACACACACACACATGCAGAAACACACACGTGCACACACACACACAGTGTTTATTATTTGCATAATGATTGTGATCATTATGTATGTTGTGATATAGATATAGATTATAGTTATAGAATTTTCTCTGTATTGTTCAACTCTAAACAGAATAAATTTATGAGTTTTAACGAGTTTAACGTTCCTTAATTATCTGCTTTTATTATTTTAATTTGAAGCGTCCTGAAGTGCACGGCAGCGCCTGTGTGTGTAGCGTATGGATTATGTACTAATCTCTCTGATGCTCTGGTGAGGAAGATAATAGCAGCTAATCTGTGTGTTTTTTATGTTTTTTTCTCGTCAGGACCCTGCGGGAATCTTCGAGCTGGTGGAGCTTGTGGGAAACGGAACATACGGCCAAGTGTACAAGGTAAGTGCCCTGAGTAGGGTTAATTTAATCCCCTGTAAGAGCACAGGATTTGTATGATGATCGTGTTACAGCCAGTTCAGAGACAGTCACTGATTATTATACCTTCTAGCTGCTGGAAAGTTTTTCTTGCTTGAGAACCGTTAGCGAGCGAGTCGGATGTGTATTTACCCGTCAGTGTCAGAGGCGTTGTGCTGAATGTGTGGAATGCTGCAGCGTGTCGAGGCCCGTGAGTTTCTGTGAATGATCCTCTTCTTCTCTTCTTCTGTGATCCTTTTACAAACAAGACAATCTGTTTCACATGTGCAGATAAACGACGGAACAAATCTTTCTCCTGAATCTGCAAACAGTCTGTGTGGTATTTCTGTAGCTAATGAAGCTTTTTAACAGTCACTGACCTCCACATGATTGTGATACACAGCAAGTGCGGTTTTATAGTTATCGTTGTTATTGACATTTTTCACAGTCTGGATATTCTCAAGATGAGATTTACTCTTGTTTGATTTGTTTTGTTGTCCACTTTTTTGAACCAGATCCAGTTTTTTTAATAGCCGTATTATCTGATGGTGCCGTGAATTCTGCCCTGTTTGTGTTACTGTGTCGTAGGGATGGGGGTGGATTGAAGGGTCCTTGGGGGCGTGTCTGTAACATGACTGACAGGAGAGACGTAAACACTAATAATGAGTCCAGAACAGAGCTGTGATTATTCATTTAGTTCAGGAAAGTTAAGGAAACAGTTAAGGAAACTCCGCCCTGAAACACATGAAATATTTATAGATAGAAATATTTGTGATGTGTTTAATAATCCTGGTGATAATTTGTTGGTCGATTCTGTATTTTCAATTTTCTTGGAGAAGTTAGCAGTTGTGTGTCGCTCTGATGTCACAGCGGGAAACTGTTATTGTTATTGTTATTATTCCTATTGTAGTTACATGTACTTGGAGTTTATATGAAAAAGAATTAAATGATCTCAAACATAAGTGATAGTGATTTTCATTAAGTGATTTTTAGCAGGTTTTAACCATTAATTCCTTAAAGCAAAGCTCCTTTTCTCACTCACTTGTCATTTTATGGTGATGTTCAGCATTATATTAATGAAAAGTCCCAGAATGCACTGCAGCGATACGATACAGTTGCGCTGATATGATGGCAGAGACTCAGCTAGTCAGCGGAGTACGAGGTGACGAGCGTGATGGCGATGATGTTAATGTGGTGTTAATGTGAAAGTTGAAGCTTTGGAAGCTGATCTGTTTGAGCAGAGTGTACAGGTGAGGAGGAGAGAGAGCTGAACAGATTAAAGCGCCGCTGCATCACTCTCTTTAGGTGGGGATGAAGTGAGGGATGAAAATCACTATCACAGCATTGTGGGTAATGTAGGAAACTGTTAACTAAAGTGAGAATAGACCAACATGTCAATGAAAGATGTTCATGATCTTGGATTAATGTGCAAGTCGTTCACGGTGGATTTTTGAGTTTCTCCGAATTTTTCACATTATCAGTAATAGTAAGTGAAACATGACCTCATATTCCTGATGCAGCGTCACTGACGGGTTCCTCAGACTGACAGCATTGATCAGATGCTAAGTTTAGATCTTTATTGATGTGTATCAGGTGACTGATTTGTAAAAATGGACTGCTGTAATGCTGTAATGTGAACCGTCAATGCAGCACACGACCTACGCTTCTGATAGCGCGTGATCATTTAGGTTTTTAAAAAATTGTGCAGGACTAGAGAAAGACAGAGAACATGTTTGCTTCAGCAGAGTGAACGGTTGAGAGCTCAGTGGTTTCAGAAGTTATTTCAGATGACATTGACCCATTTCTGGAACAGTGAGACTCCAGAGAACATCGGCTCTCTCTGCACAGCTCGAGATTATGAAACTAAGGCTTTAATTAGACTCTAACGAGTGTCAGTGTCAGTGTTAGTGTCAGCATCAGTGTCAGTGTTAATGTCAGTGTTACTGTCAGTGTCAGTGTTAATGTCAGTGTTAGTGTTACTGTCAGTGTCAGTGTTAGTTTCAGTGTCAGTGTTAGTTTCAGTGTCAGTGTTAGTGTTATTGTCAGTGTCAGTGTTAGTGTCAGTGTTAGTGTCAGTGTTTGTGTCAGTGTTTGTGTCAGTGTTAGTTTCAGTGTCAGTGTTATTGTCAGTGTCAGTGTTAGTGTTAGTGTTTGTGTTAGTGTTTGTGTCAGTGTTAGTTTCAGTGTTAGTGTTAGTGTTTGTGTCAGTGTTTGTGTCAGTGTTAGTTTCAGTGTCAGTGTTATTGTCAGTGTCAGTGTTAGTGTTTGTGTTAGTGTTTGTGTCAGTGTTAGTTTCAGTGTTAGTGTTAGTGTTTGTGTCAGTGTTTGTGTCAGTGTTTGTGTCAGTGTTAGTTTCAGTGTCAGTGTTTGTGTTGGTGTCAGTGTTAGTGTCAGTGTTTGTGTCAGTGTTAGTGCCAGTGTCAGTGTTACTGTCAGTGTTAGTGTTACTGTCAGTGTTAGTGTCAGCATCAGTGTCAGTGTTACTGTCAGTGTTAGCGTCAGCATCAGTGTCAGTGTTACTCTCAGTGTTAGTGTTACTTTCAGTGTCAGTGTCAGTGTTACTGTCAGTGTCATTGTTAGTGTTAGTGTTAATGTCAGTGTCAGTGTCAGTGTTAGTGTTAGTGTTAATGTTAGTGTTAGTGTCAGTGTTAGTGTCAGTGTCAGTGTTAGTGTCAGTGTTAGTGTTAATGTTAGTGTTAGTGTTAGTGTTAATGTTAGTGTCAGTGTTAGTGTTTGTGTTAGTGTTAATGTTAGTGTCAGTGTTAGTGTTTGTGTTAGTGTTTGTGTCAGTGTTAGTGTCAGTGTTAGTGTTAATGTTAGTGTTAGTGTTAGTGTTAATGTTAGTGTCAGTGTTAGTGTTTGTGTTAGTGTTTGTGTCAGTGTTAGTTTCAGTGTTAGTGTTAGTGTTTGTGTCAGTGTTAGTTTCAGTGTCAGTGTTTGTGTTGGTGTCAGTGTTAGTGTCAGTGTTTGTGTCAGTGTCAGTGTTAGTGCCAGTGTCAGTGTTACTGTCAGTGTTAGTGTCAGTGTTAGTGTCAGCATCAGTGTCAGTGTTACTCTCAGTGTTAGTGTTAATGTCAGTGTCAGTGTTAGTGTTACTTTCAGTGTCAGTGTCAGTGTTACTGTCAGTGTCAGTGTTACTGTCAGTGTCAGTGTTAGTGTTAGTGTTAATGTCAGTGTCAGTGTCAGTGTTACTGTCAGTGTCAGTGTCAGTGTTAGTGTTAGTGTTAATGTTAGTGTTAGTGTCAGTGTCAGTGTTAGTGTTAGTGTCAGTGTTAGTGTTAATGTTAGTGTCAGTGTTAATGTTAGTGTCAGTGTCAGTGTTAGTGTTAGTGTCAGTGTTAATGTTAGTGTCAGTGTCAGTGTTAGTGTCAGTGTTAATGTTAGTGTCAGTGTCAGTGTCAGTGTTAATGTTAGTGCCAGTGTCAGTGTTAGTGTCAGTGTTAGTGCCAGTGTCAGTGTTAGTGTTAGTGTCAGTATTAGTGTTTGTCAGTGTCAGTGTTTGTGCCAGTGTCAATGTTAGTGTCAGTGTTAGTGTCAGTGTCAGTGTTAGTGTCAGTGTTAGTGTTAGTGTTTGTCAGTGTCAGTGTTAATGTTTGTCAGTGTTAGTGCCAGTGTTAGTGTCAGTGTTACTGTCAGTGTCAGTGTCAGTGTTAGTGTTAATGTTAGTGTCAGTGTCAGTGTTAGTGTTAGTGTTAGTGTTACTGTTACTGTCAGTGTCAGTGTTAGTGTCAGTGTTAGTGTTTATGTCAGTGTCAGTGTCAGTGTTAGTGTCAGTGTCAGTGATAGTGTTAGTGTTAGTGTCAGTGTCAGTGTCAGTGTTAGTGTTAGTGCGTGTTAGTGTCAGTGTTAGTGTCAGTGTTAGTGTCAGTGTTAGTGCGTGTTAGTGTCAGTGTTAGTATTTGCGTCAGTGTTTGTTTCAGTGTCAGTGTTAGTGTTTGCGTCAGTGTTTGTTTCAGTGTCAGTGTTAGTGTTAGTGTCAGTGTTAGTGTCAGTGTTAGTGTCAGTGTCAGTGTTTGTCAGTGTCAGTGTTAGTGTTAGTGTTTGTCAGTGTTAGTGTCAGTGTCAGTGTTTGTCAGTGTCAGTGTTAGTGTTAGTGTCAGTGTTTAGTGTCAGTGTTAGTGTTATTGTCAGTGTTAGTGTTTGTGTCAGTGTCAGTGTTAGTGTTAGTGTCAGTGTTTGTGTCAGTGTCAGTGTTAGTGCCAGTGTTAGTGTTTGTGTCAGTGTTAGTTTCAGTGTCAGTGTTAGTGTTAGTGTCAGTGTTAGTGTCAGTGTTATTGTCAGTGTCAGTGTTAGTGTCAGTGCCAGTGTTAGTGTTTGTGTCAGTGTTAGTTTCAGTGTCAGTGTTAGTGTTAGTGTCAGTGTTAGTGTCAGTGTTATTGTCAGTGTCAGTGTTAGTGTCAGTGTTACTGCCAGTGTTAGTGTTTGTGTCAGTGTTAGTTTCAGTGTCAGTGTTAGTGTCAGTGTTATTGTCAGTGTTATTGTCAGTGTTATTGTCAGTGTTAGTGTTTGTGTTAGTGTTTGTGTCAGTGTTAGTTTCAGTGTCAGTGTTAGTGTCAGTGTTTTTGTCAGTGTTAGTGCCAGTGTCAGTGTTAGTTTCAGTGTTAGTGTTAGTGTCAGTGTTTGTGTCAGTGTTAGTGTTAGTGTCAGCATCAGTGTCAGTGTTAGTGTCAGTGTTAGTGTTAGTGTTACTGTCAGTGTCATTGTTAGTGTTAATGTCAGTGTTAGTGTTAGTGTTACTGTCAGTGTCAGTGTTAGTGTTAATGTCAGTGTTAGTGTTAGTGTTACTTTCAGTGTCAGTGTCAGTGTTACTGTCAGTGTCAGTGTTAATGTTAATGTTAGTGTCAGGGTTTATGTCAGTGTTTGTGTCAGTGCCACTGTCATTGTCAGTATTAGTGTTTGTCAGTGTTACTGTCAGTGTCAGTGTTCATGTTAGTGTCAGTGTCAGTGTCAGTGTTACTGTCAGTGTCAGTGTTAGTGTCAGTGTCAGTGTTAGTGTCAGTGTCAGTGTTAGTGTTACTGTCAGTGTTAGTGTTAGTGTCAGTGTCAGTGTTAGTGTTAATGTTAATGTTAGTGTCAGTGTCAGTGTCAGTGTTAGTGTTACTGTCAGTGTTAGTGTCAGTGTCAGTGTTTGTGCCAGTGTTAGTGTCAGTGTCAATGTTTGTGTCAGTGTTAGTGTCAGTGCTAGTGTCAGTGTTAGTGTCAGTGTCAGTGTTAGTGTCAGTGTCAGTGTCAGTGTTAGTGTCAGTGTTAGTGTTAATGTCAGTGTCAGTGTCAGTGTTAGTGTTAATGTCAGTGTTAGTGTTAGTGTCAGTGTCAGTGTTAGTGTCAGTGTCAGTGTTAGTGTCAGTGTTAGTGTCAGTGTCAGTGTCAGTGTCAGTGTTAGTGTCAGTGTTAGTTTCAGTGTCAGTGTTAGTGTCAGTGTTAGTTTCAGTGTCAGTATTAGTGTCAGTGTTAGTGTCAGTGTCAGTGTTACTGTCAGTGTCAGTGTCAGTGTTAGTGTCAGTGTTAGTTTCAGTGTCAGTATTAGTGTCAGTGTTAGTGTCAGTGTTAGTGTTTGTGTTAGTGTTAGTGCGTATCCACAGTTTTGGAGTTTGGGTTGCTTTAACAAAGAGTGATGCAGAAATGTATAAAGCAGATTCCGTCTTCCATCTTTAAAATGAGGACAAGAAGAAGTGCAGCAGCAGAATCGGTGCATGTGTAAGAAATATATTCGAGACGGAAGACAAGAAGGAATGGAGGCAGATGTGATGTGGTAACATTATACCTTTATTGCAATGACGGGTTGCAGAAAATACTTGCAGGTCACAAGCCCTGGCAAGCGCGAGAGAGGAAGAAAAGAAGAAAAAAGAAACGGAGAGAGACACAGAGAGAGATAAGGAGAAAGGGAGCGAGAATAAATTAATGTCAACATGGCAGCCTCCATTCCATTCATCTCTGAGATATGACATGATCATTAAATTCAAAACATTTTCCTTAAATAAAAGAACAGATTTTAGAGCTGAGAAGCCCAGTGACTGTATCTGTAATTCTCTTAGAATTTAACAAGAAGGATGATTGAGTGTGTCACAGCCAGTCTTTCGCATTCGCGCTGTTGTTTCACATGCAAATTCCATCAGGGATAAGAAAAGAAGACCTTTCAGATTCTCCATTTTAATGTAAACTGAATGATGCTAACGTGAAAAGCTGAAATTTGAAGCCAGAGTACAAATTTTTTACGATGCATTAAAGATGCAGCTGGTCATTTTTATCTGAATGTAGAGACAGAAGACGGGAGAATTCGTCTGAATCAGAGCTGCTAAATGTTTCAGTGGGTTTGGAGCACCAATAACACAATAACGATGGTGTCAAAGTCTTTCATTGCCTCTAGATGATGTTCCTCACCCGCTGTTCTGATTTCCAGGTTCATTCAGAGCCTCAGCACTGATTCAGTTTGGCAAAAAGTCTTTCTGTTCAGAGTTCAGTGCTGTGAGTCAGAACGGTTCTTTCACATACACAGTGTTTAGTGTGTGTGAATGGAACCCTGCTGTGTTCTTCCCCTCGATGCGGTTCTTTAGTCAGTAGAACTCGGATCTGAGAGCGTCCGAGTGAGGTGATCTCAGTCCGCTTCCACGGGAACTCCAAGTGAAAGTGAGAAAGTGATTCGACTCCGAATCGATTCGACTGCAGGAAGTGAATCAAACATGGGGTGTGTTTTCGGTGCAGCTTTATTTATTTATTTATTTATTAAAAAAAAATTATTATTTTTTTTTTTGGTAGATTTTTTTGCAAGCTGTTAAACTGAGCCAAAGAACAGAGCTGTTGTGCTGCACATCTGTTCTGGAGATTTGAAGAAAACAAACTCACAAACTTTTTTAAACCAGTTGATCATATAATCACCTAAGCATTTATTTAGCACTGACTCCATTTTTTTCTGACTTCTACACACACTTCATTCAGGTTCGTTTAGATTTTTTTGTCTTCGTATTTTTCTGACTGATGAAGGACAGTTTTACGAGGACGTTTTCAGCCTCAGACGATGCTTTATTGCTTTTTGCTGTGGTTAATTATGTACATTGAGAAAACAAACCAAGCCACACAGCAAACGACTCAAACGAATTTTTCCACACATTATTATAATAGTCAGAATAGATTTAATAGCTTCTGACATAAAACAGTTTTTCAGAGGAGGATTTGTACATTCCTAGGTGAACAGCTTCTCTAATCAAGTTAAAGTCTCACTGGAAAAAAACATTTCCATCCAATTTTGTGTGAACTTGTTTTGCTGAATAAAATTACGGAGTGTGTTCCTTTTCTTTATTTGACTGCAGAAAATATCTCCTAAAAAAAGACACTCATTAACAGCACAGTTAAAGCGTAAATGAGTTTTAGCCATTTAGATTTTTGTTCATTTGAAAGGGGCAAAATGAAAACTGATCTAATTTGGACTGATTATCTAATTAACTACATGGAGATTATTTTAGGAGAGTTATTTCAGTGCAGCGTTCCTCTCAACTGAAGAGAGATTGGAAGGTAAATATCCCTCTAACACCAGGAGATGTTCTGCTAACACTGTGTGCTCGAATCACCGTCATGGCACTGATCCAGATTAAACACACCGGCGTGATTTAGCCCATAATGAGACATCGTCCCATCGCAGTGAAGCTGTTTTTTGTGATCCGAGTCTCAAAGTAATTAGACACTCCTGGCTGGCTCGCCAAAAATCTAAGGATTCTAAGAAAGTTAAGAGTTAAACAGTCTGAAAATGCTTTTAGATTTAGTCAAAGACTTCCCCATGATCCAAAGGTTAAATCTAGATAGAAGAAAGGGCAAGGTAAAATTTTAATTTTGTTAAAAAGTGGATAATAGAGGCTGAGTCCACACAACACACGGGTAAATCTGAAAATATTCCACGCTTGTGTTTTCATCTCATTTCCCAGAAGTTTCTGATCCACAGTGAAACGTGAAAATGATAGAAAACAACAGGCTGGGCGTGAGTGTCTGACCGTCGCCATCTAACGCTTTCATTTGTTTTGAGGACATGAACATAAAACATACATTCTTATACACGTCACTGTCACTTTTACAAAAAAAAAAAAAAAAAAAAATCACACATGAAATTAAAATACTTAATGCAGAAAACAGCATTGTGTAAGTTCTGCCATCTTGGAGTCGTCCAGGTCACATGACTATCACGTCAATGTTTTACAAAAACTGCATTTTCTCGTTTTTACACTATAACATGAAAATGGTGCTTTCAGATTTATGCATGGATTTAAAAATAAGGTGCATTTTCGCTCCATGTACAGACTACACTAATCATACGAGTCGTTCTGATTGATTACAATCAGCCTTGACCAATCAACATCCACGTTTTATTTACACACTAACGGAAAAGAGCAGACTTTACGCCTCAGTGTGACAAACTGGAGGAGGATGGGACTTTTAGCAGCGTCAAAACTCCAACCAGTTCTTCACCCAGACAGAACCTTATCATACTGCACTCCATAATAAACGATCTGAATCCACAGAAGCCACAGACATGAGCACTGCAAGCTGCCAGGATGTGGTGCAGATGATTATAACGCCGTCACATAGGCGAGGTTCGGTTTTTATTATCTGTAGTGACAGCGTTATTTAAAAACAGGAACACAGAGACTTTTGGGTGGAGCTCTAACAGTTTGGGGTGATACAGCATACGGGGTGAATTTGAGATGTTTATCAGACCCCAGACCCCTTTGCACAGCAAAGATTACTGATTATTGATTCTCAAGAGATATACAAACGATTTAATAATAGAGAGACTTTCAGGAACACTCATGAGATCTCCACTGAGAATATATTAAAAATATTTTTTAAAAAAAGTGTAATTACATGAAACTAAAAAACTATTAGCGGTCAAACACTCTTTTAGGATGTTAGCAAAGTAGTTTTTGTCATCGCTGATACTAAAGCAATCACATTTCCAGGTCAGATCATACTTTTATTCATGATGACATTCAGTCTCACAACTTTCCTCTTTCTGTTATTTCAGGGAAAAAGAGGCACTAAACTGTACCATCGCTTGTCACAGGGCTGGACTCTGAAAACTACATCTCTCATACCTTTACCTTTAATCATTTTACATAAAATGTGAGCACAGTGTATATTTAAATCACACTGAAGGTATAAAACATGCACCGGAGGCTCCCACGCCAGTGATTGTACAGTTTCTCAGTGTTTTTTTGCACTGTATGTGTAAAAATGGCTGTAATTAAGGGGGAGCTGTGAGAACAGGATGTGCTTTAGAGACTGAGCACAGCGATATACGGCTGCAGTATTGCGTTTGCACAGTGAGTGGATCTGAATGAGCAGGTTTTGATTTGCTCGCTGTGTCCTTGCCGAGATCCCTCGTGGCTCTTTTACTGACGGTGCGCCATCTTGGGAGGCCGAGCAGAGCCATTAAAAAGGTGTCCTGTGTGAGGGAGAGATGGATTCTGGGTCAGGATGTGCTTGTGCAGTGAGGCGGTGAGGCTGTGAGCTCGTGTACGCTGCATTTGAGTTTCTGTGGTGGAAAGAAGACGATGTGGATAAAAAGGAGACGGCAGACTGTCTCACTGCAGTCCACTTTTCTTTTCATGAAAGCTTTTAAAGAGTTTTTTTTTCTTTTCTGCAAACCCCACTGAGTGCCAGAGCTCAGAGGAAATAAGGCCGTTTGGTGACGTTGATTCGTTTGTTCTGTTTTTATTCCTGCAGGTTTTTCACTTAAAGTCTATGTGAATTTGTCACCATTGTCATACTGTGGCTGGTGATTAATTATACGTAGTACACTTAATTATGAAATATTTTCCTGTAGCAACACGTCCCCAAGTGTTTTATTCCTCTTATACCACAGCAACCTCCCTGTGATTACAAATTTATTAAAATATGACACATCATACGTTTTATCCATTTATAGTTACAGTTAATGATGTGGAATGTTGGTGAAAAAAGTTAGTTCCTGTTGTCGCTTACGTTATAGCAGCTATAAACACTCGTTCCCTCACCAGCTTCTCTTTTTTCTCTCTTGAAATTAGTAAGACAAAAAAAAAAAACGCATCTCATCATGTTACCGAGAAAACGCAAAGAAGCATAAACTCCTCTGTTGCAAAACTTAAAGTTACAGCTTTACACTGTACACTGGAGACTCCTTCCGTAAATGTTACATAAACGTCTCCTTACAGAAAACTTCACCATATCAATGATTACACATTTTTAATCTGTTTATTATCAGTGGAGCGGCCGCTGTAGTAATGAGCTGTGTATTAGAACAAGCGCATTAATATAAACCCGTATGTATGAATGGAATGAGCAGGTAATAGAGATTAATGAACTATATGTAATAACTGTAACAGATTCTTCAGTATGAAGCTCAGGTTTGATCGAGTAAGATTTTCACTCGTGTAGGTCAAAAACCCTGAAGCTCTTAAACACATTCTCATGTCATTTTGTCACATTTTCTGTTCCGTCGTTTGAGTCATCGGCGTACAGACGGGACGCTGAGAGACACTAAACCTCTCACCTCGCATGGTAGCGTAAAGACAGATATGAGAGGGTCACTGTGGGTCGCGTGTCTCTGCAGACAGACGAGCTCGTCTGGATAAGAGTGTGAAAATCCTCAGCCTCCTCCGCCCGCCGAGCCTGTTGCTAGGATACAGTGAGGAAGGTGATGTGGGTATTTATTCTGACTGAGTGGCAATGGAATGAAATAACTTCCTGCTTGACACAAATCATGTTTCAGGTATCTATGAGGGAATTGTTGCGTGCACAAAAGTATTTAGATGTACATGATTGTTTTAAACGCAGGTTTTCGTGTGGCTCAGGTCGAGAAGATGCAGCCAGGAACCCAGTGATGAAATCTCACAGCAACGTCTCACACACAGAGAGCAAAAAGCTGTACACATCTCTCACAGCTGTTTCAATAAACTCAGGTGTTCTGCTGAATAAGAGCGCTGACTAACATGGCTGTTTTGCTAAAATAATTCCTATAATTTTTTTTCTTATATCATGGCATTAAAGTGTCTCATGAGTGCTGCATAAAAATGCTGACTGGACCACGGAGATAGTGAAGGTCTTTTGAAGTGTCTGAGAAAAATAAATCTATCCTTCGAGCAGTGGCTGTGTTTTTGAGTAATACTCTCCATCACGCTAACACACGGACCACTCTTCCTGTGACAGCATGAACGAGACTCTGTGAAAAACACCATGTTCTTGTTCCAGCATGGTTTAGAAATTCTCTGTAATACAGGCCCTACTACAGTTCTGTAACTTTAGGGTGAGTTTAAAATTTGTTTACATCGTTTAAAATTACTTTAATTGTTTCAGTTTAATTTAATTGTACAACTACAGAAACCGGAACTGTTTGTGCCTGATCAGAGCCATGTGGGTGTGTCTGGTCTCATGATGACTGGCAGTGGTGTCTCCTAGACAACGAGTCAGAAACCTGCCAGAAATGTTGTTTCACTAATCTACGCTACGCTACAGTAATCTACACTAACAGCGGGCTGTACGTACACGCAACTCAGTTTGTGATAAAATAAAGCGAAGTGTGGTGACCCATACTAGGAATTTGTGCTCTGCATTTAACCCATCCAGGTGCGCACACACACACACACACACACACACACACACACACACACACACACACACACACACACACACACACACACACGGAGCAGTGGGCAGCCTTTTTTGCTGCAGCGCCCGGGGAGCAGTTGGGGGTTCGGTGCCTTGCTGAAGGGTCTCACCTCAGTGGTGGTATTCAGGGTGGGAGAGACACTGGTCATTCACTCCCCCCACCTACAATCCCTGCCGGACCTGAGACTCGAACCCACAACCTTCAGGTTCACCTTCGGGTTACAAGTCCAAGTCTCTAACCATTAGGCCACGACTGCCCCTAAACATTATTATAGCTCCACACACAGCAAACCAGCCCATTATAGTCTGGAGACCATGTAATAATGATGAAGACGGTGATTATAAAGTGTTTATGAAGTGATTTATTTTTTTTTTATCTGAACTTGTTCAGATGTTCTCTAACTTTATAATGTATGTGTATGTGTAACTGTATAATGTGTATGTGTGTGTGTGTGTGTGTGGGTGTGTGAGTCAGTGTGAGGGATCTGTGGTAATTGTGGTCTGATCTGAAGTTTCTTGACGCTGATCCTCTTCACTCTGCTGATCATTTAGTTGAGAAACGTTCTCAGATGTTCTCGCAGTAAGCCGTTTTGACAGCTGGATATCAAATGGGCTTTAACGGTTGCATTCCACTGTTTGGATCATGAATCTGTTCCAATGCAGATGTCTGCTGTACATCTGTGGATTTCCGATGATGTGTAAACGTGGAGTCGGTGTTGTGGAACGTTCCTGTCACATCAGCGTGGTTCTCGTGTGTAAAACTGATAAAAAACAACACATCCTTCACATGAGCAGAATCAAAATCACATGAGCAAGTTTGACTCAATGAATATGCAATTTGTGGCATTTATATTGTTTCTGAAAGTGGGTGGAGTCAATGCAAATTAGCTTTGAAATTTCAGTGTGATTTACTGCAGCCTGAAAGAAAGTCACAACTGAAGGGCAGGTATTAAATTTGTGGAAACCTGTTTCTGTCATTTGAAGACAAAATCAAACCATTTAATAATAATAGTAATAATAATAATAATAGTAATGAGAAAGTGTCATGAATTTACTCTGGTCTTTTTTGTCATATTTTATTCTTTTAAGTTCTTTAATCAGTGTTACAGTCGATGTGTAATTACACAGTGTCAGTTTGAGATCTGAACTCGTCACAGCCATCAAGAACAATCAGCACACATAATATCCTCATTTAAATATTGTTTCTTCTCATTATATTGTGTGTGATGTCATTACACATAAATCAGAAAGAGCTCAGAGAGAGTCACTGTGGCGTGTACCTGCCCGCCGCTGTGTGCTGAATTAAAGCATCTCGGCATGTTAATTCTTTCCAACAGTGGAAATGTGGTTAATGAGGACTGATGGGACTGAGACGTCTCTCTGTAACGTCTTTGTTTCGGTGTGAGACTGAGGAAGGCGTGGTGAATAATTCATTCAGAGAAGCAGGCAGGACGCTCGCCAGGTGATTCACTCCGTCCACGGGGAGATCCACAGCCAGCTAATAAAGATTAATTCACTCAACACCACCGACTTTTCTTTTCCTTTTATCTGCCCTCATATCCTTTCCTTCCTCGCCTCAGCAGCCGTCTCAGCTCAGGCGATGCATCACCATGGCGCCCACCTCCTCTGCTTGTTGTTGAGTTTGGTTTGGTCAGGAGCCGGTGTTTGTTCCGGACCGGAGCGCCGGGACATCGCTGGAACGGAATAGAGACATAAACCTGGTGCTCTGCACCGCCACCGTCCTGTCCACAGTCCACCAGCTTCAGAATTATCTAACGATCCCTTACAGCAGAGATGATACTCGCTAAGAGCTGATA
The DNA here is from genome assembly GCF_027358585.1 of Pangasianodon hypophthalmus. NCBI lineage: Eukaryota > Metazoa > Chordata > Actinopteri > Siluriformes > Pangasiidae > Pangasianodon > Pangasianodon hypophthalmus. The sequence goes on along the minus strand of NC_069731.1, from coordinate 20,667,390 downwards.
CTTTATGTCTTTAGGCCTGGTTTAGTTATTTTGGGATGTTATTGGTGTCTTATTTGTTGATGCTGGTCAGCTCTTACATAACATTAATGCTCTCCAGAGACGCTCGTGTGCTCAATCCACTTTTTTGTACAGAAGCATAAACAAACTGCTTTAATCTATTTTCGGATTTTAGTGTTATGTTCTTTCTGATGACGCTCTCCATGTCTCTCTCTCTCTCTCTCTCTCTCTCTCTCTCTCTCCAGGGCCGCCATGTCAAGACAGGCCAGCTTGCTGCAATCAAGGTCATGGACGTCACAGGGGTAAGCAAAAATATTTCTCAACCACTGCTCTCTCTCTCTCTCTCTCTCTCTCTCTCTATTTCTCCATCCTTGTCTGGACAATGCTTACAGTGCAAAAATACACACAAATGCAAGGCCATGCTTATAATTCATGTATTTAAAATAGAAAACAGTATTTTGCAGGAAAAAAATACGGCACACAATTTGGGCCAAATTCAGAATCAGTGACAGTCATTCACACCAGTGATGTTCCTCAACTATACAGACTCTGATGGAAATATCTCACAGAGTCAGTCAAAGTTGAAAACTAGCATCTCTGTGTGTGTGTGTGTGTGTGGTTCCTTTGACAGGATGAGGAGGAGGAAATCAAAGCGGAGATTAACATGCTGAAAAAGTACTCGCACCATCGCAACATCGCCACGTACTACGGAGCCTTTGTCAAGAAGAACCCACCGGGCGTCGACGACCAGCTGTGGGTCAGTGCAGAGAAGTGACACGCATCAGAGTGTGTGTGTGTGTGTGTATGTGTGTGTGTATGTGCTTAGACCCTCTTCCTCTGTGTGGAACGTCTCAGCATATTGTACTATAGACTTGTGACATGCTGCATTGTGTCATGGGACTGATGCTTACATGCAACATCGCTGTCTGTGGTCAGACACACACACACACACACACACACACACACGTATACACACACACACTCATACACACAGACACACACGCAAATGACATTTCTCTGAGGATGGGAGCTCAGCAGTTGTGGCTGGTTGTCAGCACTGTGGTCAGACTATGAGCTGCTGTACAGTCTGCATGCTGACACACACACACACACACACACACACACTTGCATTTATGAGTTTCATTTTTAAACAGCTTCCTCTTCAACCTGTGAACCAAAAATCTCTTCATTTAGATCTATATTCATGATTTTGTAAATTTATTATTTATTTTATTCATTTTAGTTTCAATTTAATATTATAAAAATTATAAAATAAAATGTTTGATACTTGAACCTGACCTACATTTGATCGACAACATATGGTTGGCTATTTAATTTTATTTTATTTGGCATAAAATCAGATCAGTGTAAATAAATCTCCAGATCAGCGTGTCCTTCAGAGTGTTTCCTTTTTCCTGAAAGAATGTTCCTTCTATTCCTCTGGAAGTGTGTTCACGCGTAGTGTGTAGGAGAGAAGGTCAGAAAATTCATGCTATGCTGTAGCTCTTCTCAGCAAATCTTTTAGATGCCATGTTGGTCCACATTCTCGCTGCACAGCGCCACCTGGTGTGTGGATGTCTCAGCGACTCTCGATCAGTTACTGAGCAAAAATCCTTCAGTCCGTTTCATAAAAGTCATAAAACACAGATATGGGATTTTTAGTGTGTTGCGTTTCACTGTCTATCTGTTTAATTTATCAGCTGATTTCTCTTTACTGTGTCTCTGTTATTAATCTCAGGCTGGCAGTAAAACTGTCATCTACACTGTAAATCTCCGTGTTAGTGTTGTGTACACACTGTGTCCCGCACACATCAGGTCATTTAAATGCCCTTCAGTAACTGCGTTACGCTTTTGCCTCGTTTTAGACAACAAATATTTACAACAAAAGGCCGGTTTTTTAAACGTGTCATTAATATTTAATTCAGCGTCATAAAGAGTATCTTCAAAACTCGCAAACAAAAATGGAAAAAGTGTAAACAGCATATTTATTTATTTATTTGTTAGTTTTCCCAGATTCATACTAATTAAAAAACATGGCTTATTATAAGTTGCTGATGTGTGTGTGTGTGTGTGTGTGTGTGTGTGTGTGTGTGTGTGTGTGTGTAGCTGGTGATGGAGTTCTGTGGTGCCGGCTCAGTCACAGACCTGATAAAGAACACTAAAGGAAACTCGCTGAAGGAGGAGTGGACGGCTTACATCTGCAGAGAAATCCTCCGAGTGAGTGTCCGAGTGCAACCTTTCTCTCAACATCGCGTTTTATATTATTTTAGACCAAATATTTACTAAAATCTATTAAAATTATTTATTAAAATGAATATACAGTTTAATAAAATGACTAAAACTGGCAGAGGATCATCTCTAGACCTTTATCCTCATTACAAACACCAGAGTCTGTGAATATACATGAATATGCAAATTAGGAAACATTCGCATTAGTCCCATTAGAGTGAGATTTCAGTCTCAGAGATTTACATCCTCATTTTCTCTCATTTCAGAATGAGTTGAAAAATTTGACCCGAACTCTTTTAACTAAAAACACACATAGAATCAGAATGAGCGTTAAAGAGGAGTTTAAACGTCACGCTGTAGTGGAATTTAAGGATATGATTAGATTTATGTTAATACTTCTCTCTCTCTCTCTCTCTCTCTCTCTCTCTCTGCTGTAGGGTCTGACTCATCTTCACCAGCACAAAGTCATCCACCGTGACATTAAAGGCCAGAACGTCCTGCTGACTGAGAACGCTGAGGTCAAACTGGGTGAGGAAAATTAACAAAATGAAAGACTTTCTAAGCTCAGTTTAGAGGTGTTGAGTTATTTCTCTGATGTTTCTGAAGGTGATTCTTTCTAAACTATTCAGTTCTCTGCATTGCAGTTAGTTACTGAGGTTACGTTTATTCTCTAAATAACACGTTTCCCCCGAGCCCGCTCATTTTTCTCATTTTTCCACATCATTTCACTCACTGGTTCATTTTACCGCCAGGTTGGGACACTGGAATTTATTTTTAATATTTAGAGAAGTTTTCATTCTGCGATTTATGAATGTTTGCAGTTTCAAGTGACTAAGAAACATTCAATGTGTTTCCTCTAAGAAAGGTGTGAAGAGTCAGAAACAAAGGTTCTTCTTCCCCAAACTGTTCCCACAAAGTCTGAAGCACACAGTTGTACAGAACGTCTCTGTGTGCTGTAGCTTTACAGTTTCCCTTCACTGGAACTAAGAGACTCAAACCTGCTCCAGCATGACAATGCCCCTGTGCACAAAGCGAGCTCCATGAAGACATGGTGTGTGAAGGTTGGAGTGGAAGAACTCGAGTGTCCTGCACAGAGCCCTGACCTCAACCCCACTGAACACCTTTGGGATGAACTGGAACACCGACTGAACCCCAGACCTCCTCGACATCCCAACATCAGCGCCTGACCTCACTAATGCTCTTGTAGCTGAATGAACACAAATCCCCACAGCCACGCTCCAACATCTAGTGGAAAGCTTCCCAGAAGAGTGGAGCTCATTATAACAGCAAACACACGGGGAATAAATCTGGAATGAGACGTTCAACACGTACATATGGGTGTGATGGTCAGGGGTGCACATACTTTTGATCTATTTATTTTAATAATACTAATAATAATACAGATTGCACTAATTAGTAGAAACAGATTTGTTTGTTCCTCTGTGCGAGGTTTTGGACCTGGTGAAACATCGTTTTCTTTCCTGCTGGGTTGCCGTGACAACGGAGCCCACAGCGACCAGGAGAGAGAGTGATGCTGAGGCAGATGGTCTTGTGCACTCCATCAGAGACTCTCACCTTGTTACTGTACACTGATATATTACAGCCAAACACTGGGGTCTGACTGTGTGTGTGTGTGTGTGTGTGTGTGTGTGTGTGATCTCTCACCAGTGGACTTTGGTGTGAGTGCACAGTTGGACCGCACCGTGGGCAGGAGGAACACGTTTATCGGCACGCCGTATTGGATGGCTCCTGAGGTCATCGCCTGTGATGAGAATCCAGACGCCACGTACGACTTCAAGGTATTCAGACTGAGTTTGTTTAATTACATCATCTCACACACTAAACACTGGACTGTGTGTGTGTGTGTGTGTGTGTGTAATAAAATTCCCTTTCTGTGTTTCAGAGTGATTTGTGGTCTTTAGGAATTACAGCTATCGAGATGGCAGAAGGAGCGCCACGTAAGTCCACAACACATCCCCTGTTTCAGCTAAAAATTACTAAAGCAGTTACTGATTACCTTCTCTCTCTCTCTCTCTCTCTCTCTCTCTTTCTCTGTCTGTCTCTCTCTCCCTCTGTCTGTCTCTCTCTCTTTATCTGTCTGTCTCTCTTTCTCTGTCTGTCTCTCTTTCTCTGTCTGTCTCTCTCTCTTTCTCTGTATTTCTCCTACTGTATCTCTCTCTCTCTCTCTCTCTCTCTCTCTGTATTTCTCCTGTATCTCTCTCTCTCTGTCTGTATCTCTCTCTCTCTCTCTCTCTGTATCTCTCCTGTATCTCTCTCTCTCTGTCTGTATCTCTCTCTCTCTCTCTCTCTGTATCTCTCCTGTATCTCTCTCTCTCTCTGTATCTCTCCTACTGTATCTCTCTCTCTCTCTCTCTGTATTTCTCCTGTATGTCTCTCTCTCTCTGTATCTCTCTCTCTGTATCTCTCCTGTATGTCTCTCTCTCTCTGTATCTCTCTCTCTGTATTTCTCCTGTATCTCTCTCTCTCTCTCTGTATCTCTCCTACTGTATCTCTCTCTCTCTCTGTATCGCTCCTTCTGTATCTCTCTCTCTCTTTCTCTCTGTTTAGCTCTGTGTGACATGCACCCGATGCGAGCACTCTTCCTCATTCCCAGAAATCCGGCTCCCCGACTCAAGTCGAAGAAGTGGTGAGTGTCGAGTCCCTCATGATGTTAAACCTTCATGCTCTTCTCCTCGCCTGAAAACATCCTCACACCACGCCATACACACCACTGTACTGTTCCGCCTCCAACATTATGGCCTTTGTGTGTGAATTTTCTGGGGTATTATGTGGTCAGACTGAGCTGATCCTGAGTCAGCGGTTACTGGAGAGCAGAGAGACAGGAAGTGTGTGTGTGGATCTCAGCATGTGATTAAAATATCACATCATTATTCAGCTGTTTCACTGTCATGCAGTGGGAGTCATTACTGCACAAAACGCTTGATCTAAAAATACGTTGATCAGTGGGAAGCCACGCCCCCTTCTCTAAGACTGACACACACAAGCTACGCCTTCTCAACTGAGACTGACAGGTAGAGAGGCCACACCCCCTTTACTGAGACTGACAGGAACTGAGGCCACACCCCCTTTACTGAGGCAGACAGGTACAGAGGCCACACCCCTTTACTGAGACTGACAGGTACAGAGGCCACACCCCCTTTACTGAGACTGACAGGAACTGAGGCCACACCCCCTTTACTGAGGCAGACAGGTACAGAGGCCACACCCCTTTACTGAGACTGACAGGTACGGGTGCCACGCCTTCTTCATTGAGACATACTGTGGCCACGCCTCATTCAAGAAGAATGATATTAATCCCAGTGAAGGAGGCGTGGCTTTTGTGTGTCAGTCCCAGTGAAGGAGGCGTGGCCTCTGTACCTGTCAGTCAGGAGGCAGATGCAAATTTGTGCTAGAGTGCTAGAGTGATCTATGTGGTGACAAAAAGACATTTTTAAACCTGAGGGCATAAATAAACATAAATAATTTAAAAACAGAGGAATAATATAAAAAATGATGAATGGAGAGTAAGTGGAGGGAAAGTTAGTGTTCTGTGTGAAAAGGACGAGCTTCAGAACTTATGCAAGGAACTGCAAATAATCGAAGAAGAAGAATAGCAATAGAACAGAAATGTGTTGCTTTAGCTTGTGGATATAAAGAGCTGTGTGTTTTAATTCAGTCAGCATCACCTCCCAACTTTCATCTGCTATAAACTCTTCTTTCTTCTTAAGAAAGCTCTCTGGCTCTAGCGCAGTGTGATATTTTTAGAACTCAGATGATTGACAGGATTACGATCACAGTGTTCTTGGTGAAAAAGCTGCCCATAATTGTAGACACCTCCTGTAGAAATCCCCTGAAGACACATCCGCTCTCATGTCGTCCTTCACTCGTCCTTGTGTGCAGGACAGCAGGTTTGTCTTTCATCACGCTTCTTAGCATCTTTAACTCCTGAGAATATAAATCAGAGATGTGACGTTTCTGCTGGGTGAAGTTTTGATCTGCTGCTTTTGTTAGTCGTCTTTAATTTATCTGGCTGTGTGGTGATAAAATAAAATAAATCAAAGTGCTCATGAAACACTTCAGGAGGTTTATAGATGAAGGGAATCTGAACGACTCGCTGCTTTCTCGTCTCTCTGCAGGACGAAGAAGTTCCAGTCGTTTATTGACAGCTGCCTGGTGAAGAACCACACGCAGAGGCCCAGCACGGAGCAGCTGCTTAAACATCCCTTCATCCGAGACCTGCCTAATGAGCGACAGGTCCGCATCCAGCTCAAAGACCACATCGACCGCACCAAGAAGAAGAGAGGAGAGCGAGGTGAGGACCTGAAGGGGGCTGTTTCAGTGAGACACGCAGAAAACTCCAGAATATTCACTGGTCCAGAATTACGCAGTCAGATAAAATAACACTGAATAATGTATAAAATATTACTGTTAGAGTCGGAACCGATCCGAAACCCAGGATCAGTATCATGCAGGTACCAGCAAGAAAGGTGGATCGGAGAAATAAAGGAATTTGATCTGATCCCGTAACAAATGGATTTGGAAAAGTTTTTTTAATGAAAATGTTTTAATATACAGAGACACGGTTGTGTTTATTGTTAGGATTGATTTTATTATATTTCTACTTTATACTTATTTATTGCTGTAGATTTGCAATGGAAGTGACTCTTGTGTGAAAGCTGCAGTATCGTGCCTTCTCTAGTTACTGCACTGCTATAACTGTCACAGAGGATACTTGTTTCTGATTGGCTGGCAGGTCTGCATTAATTCTATATTTAATTTCCTTCTGTTGGAGATTTGGTTAAAACTTTTGATCACAACTCCAAATCAAAGCTTCTGATAACACACTGAGTAAATGTTCAGTTTTAATCAAAGTGTCTAAAGCCCTGTTTGGACAGGATTCGTTTTCTATGTGGAGATGCGTAACGGAATTATTAAAGAGTATCTCTGGGATTTTAACTGGATCACGTTCGGCGTGTCTGTGGTTTACAGATGAGACGGAGTACGAGTACAGCGGCAGCGAGGAGGAGGAGGAGGAGCGCGACATCGGAGAACCCAGGTAGAGAATAAACCCTGCTCAGAGGTGCCAATATTTCTGTATTAGCTGACGGTTGTTCTGAGTCAGTTCTTGAGCTTCAAAATGCTGTTTGTTTGTGATGTCAAGGGTTCAGAGGGCGGAGTCTTTTTATTCATTGCTTTGTTTCTTAAACATGAAGGAATGTGAAAAGTGTTCTATAAATGTTCTTTAATTTCCTGGACTGCATCTCCGTGTCGGTGGAACAGCTGTACAGCTGTGTGGTGTAAATGTTGAGAACGTTGTGACTCTCGTGCCTGTCCACAGCTCCATCATCAACATCCCGGGCGAGTCCACTCTGAGGCGGGACTTCCTGCGTCTGCAGCTGGCCAATAAGGAGCGCTCCGAGGCCCTGCGCCGACAACAGCTGGAACAGCAGCAGAACGACGAGCACAAGCGCCAACTCCTGGCCGAGAGACAGAAGCGCATCGAGGAGCAGAAGGAGCAGAGGAGGAGGCTGGAGGAGGTACGAAGAAAAACAGTGAATATTGGAGTGTGAGAGACGAAGAGGTGGAACAGAGAGATAGAGAGATAGAAGTTCTGCAGTGGATCTGTTCAGCCTCAGGGGTAAAAATAAAGCTGCTCGGAAAAAAAAACACACTGTATGAATGAAACGTCGCTCTTCAGCTGTTACGGAAAAAACAGAGTCTGGGATATACACACACACACACACACACCATGTGCTAGTGCTGATGCTTCAGAAAAACAGTGCAGCAAAATGACAGAAACAGTGGCATTATTGCACCATAAAACCACACACACACCTGCTTTAGTCAAATAACTGTAACAGCAACGTAGGCGAGTTCACATCTGATGCACATGTCGAGTAAAATCTTTTCTCTAATTTTTTATGTCTCCGTCACTAGGTGGTGGGGGTATTGTGTTTCCGTGCGTCCGTTCGAGGTTCTCGTTAGTGTGATATCTCAAGAGCGAGTGGTTGAATGTTCGTAGGATTTACGGGATTATCATTATTACCAGCAGATGAACTGATTAGATTTTGGAATTGATCCAAACAGGGTCAAGGTCACAGCAAGGTCAAATGTCTGAAATAGTTTTTCTTTAAGAGTTTCTTTATTTTAAGGGAATTTCAGGTGTACAGATTAGTATCAGGAAGGACTAGACTTAAGACATGCTATTACCACTGAGTTCTAGCACTGAACTCAGCTAAAGTGGGTTTCCAGTGTTTCGTGTCGTCATTTCACTTTTTGTTAAAAAGGTTTTGAATTAAAATGAATCCAGGAATAACAGTCTGACTGCCGCATCACGTGCAGAGACGTTTACACTCTTCACTAAGAGAGACGTGTTTAAAGCTCGAAGGGAGCAGGATGACGGGTGACATGGTAAAAATCTTGTTTTAGCACACAGACTGTCTGCCCCTTATCACTCACACCGCCATCTAGTGGCGTGGAGAGAGGAACTGCAGCTCACACTGAGGAGTGTTTTTCTCATATTGTCTCTACAGCAACAGCGTCGGGAGAGAGAGCTCCGCAAACAGCAGGAGAGAGAGCAGCGGAGACGCTATGAGGAGATGGAGCAGCTACGGAGAGAGGAGGAGAGGAGGCATGCCGAGAGGGAGCAGGTACACACACACACACACACACACACGCGCACACACACACACACACACACACACGCACGGGACATGTGTAGGCAGATACATGATTGCAAAACAAACATGCAATACTGCTGAAACGTGACAGACTGAGAGCATGCATGCTCACACACACACACACACACACACACACACACGCACATCCCTTTATACAACAGTAAAGGTGTAAATATTTTAACACTTGGAGCTGCAGGATAAAATAGTATTGTATTGTAATATTTTTTCCTAGACTAGAATAAAAGAATAAATAAATAAATGAATAAATATACCACTAAAGAGACAAGGCTCCAGATTTAATCAATAAAAATTAATATCTGATATTAGCTTTATTTATCTTCAGCACATCAATATGGTGGTTGATTAGATTTAATTAATGGAGGAGAAGTTAATAATCAGGAACAGGAAGGAGTACATATAAAAGTACACACACACACACACACACACACACACCCCAGCACACAGTGGGTGTAGCGCAGCGACACGTCGGCCTCCGTGCATTCTGTCTCACACAATCACACAATAAAGACTTTAACAGAATGAATCAGAGCCGCGACTGAAACACACTGCGCTTAAAACACAACCAGCTTCCTAAAAACGGTGTAATGCAGGTTTCTGAAACTTCACTACAGCTGGGGACGTCTTTAAAAAACAGCTCACAGACACCCTTATGACCTCAGAACAGATTTATATGCTGAACATAATCCAAATATTACATTTTTTATTTGTTTGCTTGTTTGTTTGTTCGTTCACCTGAGATTCCACGTGTATAAATATTTAAATGTAAATCAGATATTCCTAAGTGAATAAATATGCCACCACTGCACCATTTATTTATTTATTTGTTTGTTTACTATAGCTATTAGAGGTTTTTTATTCATTTTTAAGCATAAAAATTAATTAAACTTGATTAATGAAGAAATATATATTCTGTTCAGAGTAATATAGACCAAAGATGTTGAAATCTCTGCATTATCCGCTCATGATCTTTATAAATGAGCAAAAAAAGAACACATAAAGTGTGAAAACCGTCCATGAGGAAAAGGAAAAGGACGAGAACCCTGTGTACATCACAGACCTGACACTGAGAACCTCGGCTCTCTCTCTGTGCGCTTCTCTCTCTCTCTCTCTCTCTCTCTCTCTCTCTCTCTACACCTCCACTCTGCATGATGCTTCTCTGAATTTTCTCTTCAGGACACTTCGAGCACAAAAGTCAATTCTGCTAATGAGTTACTGTAATGTACGCCTCGCTGTATGCTCCGGGTTCTCTGTCGGAACCTTTACACCTCTACAGTTTGGTCTTCCTGTGTTTTTCTGTCCTTATATTCATGCACTTTTGTCTTTTATTCTGTAATTCTTTCTAACAGTATTAATCTTTCTGTCTCTAAAGCTGTCTGTTTCTCTGTTCTTTCCCTCACTCTGTCTCTTATTCTTGTCTTTTGCTATCATTCGGGTTCCTCTGGGTTCCTCTGGGTTCCTCTGGGTTCTGCGTGCTCCTGTTAGGAGTACATCCGCCGTCAGCTGGAGGAGGAACAGAGGCAGCTGGAGATTTTACAGCAGCAGCTTCTACAGGAACAGGCTCTCCTTCTGGTAAACTAACCCTGTGACCTTTAACCTCCACACCTCCCCTGCACTTCCTTCCTCCTGATGCGTATGTCCTCCAGCTTGTATTCCGGGATACGACCGTGTTTTAGCTCCTCATTTTCACTCCGAAGCTTTTACAGGAAATAAAAGAAAACTCTGAGCACACATTCTCACCGATGAGTCTGTGTGTTGAGTCTGAATCAGAGTTCATGTTCTGTATTAGTGTGACTTTCTTCTTGTGATGCTCTTTGTGTGTGTGTGTGTGTGTGTGTGTGTGTGTGTAATCGCTGTAGAAATCTGTGTTTCTCCTGGGGCATGTTTATTGAAATGCTGTAGTTGTGATTGCTGTGGTGAGTTAAGAAGTGCCAAAAAGACATTTTACATGGAACATCTTGTTGTTTTTTGATAAAGTGCCCAGAAGGAAAAATACTGTATGAACGCTGATATTTGAAAGTGGATCTTTCACCTTCGTAACTGTTAGTCCGGTTGTTGAGTCTGAATCAGAAAGAAAGTTGCAGGTAGAGCTGAAAATGTCCCCATAAAACTCTTTCATTCATTGGTCAGAAATACATTGATAGAAAAATATAAAGTCAATCGTTACCAATTGCGTGTAGAAATCCCAAAAATCACTCGAGCACAGAGAACGGAGTCGGTGCGAAATACGTTACATTAGAAAATTATATAAATAATGAGTTTAAAACATTTTCATTTTGTTTTTATTTTCACACACGAACACATGGCATTTCTGCAGCGCTACAGCTCTGTCCTTTGGCTCGGTTTGCGTCTCGTGGCTCAGTTTAACAGCTTGCAAAAATAAATAAATAAATAAATCTACAAAAAAATGCTGCAACCCAAAACACACGCCATGTTTGATTCACTTCCTGCAGGTGAGTCGATTCAGAGTCGCATCACTTTCTCGCTACTAGAGTTCACTTGGAAGCAGATCGAGGCCGCCTCGCTCAGACGCTCTCGGACCCGAGTGTGATCTCTATGTGACTAAAGAACCGCAGTGAGGAGGAGAACGCACCAGGGTTCTGTTTAAACACTGCGTATGTGAAAGCGCCCTAAGCTTTTCAGTGAATTAAGCATCTATAACGGCTATGTTGTTGTGTAAATCCCGTCTCGGCTGGACGTCATTACGAGTCCTGACTCTGTGTTCCCCTCCGCAGTGCAGGCAGAGCTTTATCGACGAGGCAAATTGATTTTCGACAGCCCTGAGGTGATTAGTGGCAGCTCTGTAGCTTGTGCCTCATTGCTGTGGGAAATTAGATTTGGAGCTGCTAGATAATTGCCTATCAATAGATTTATCTCACGAACCTAATGGCTTTGTATGAAATTGTTTCCCCGTAGACGTTGCCTGTAGATAAAAAGAAAGTGCACAATTAAAAAAAAAAACTTCCATCAGAAACTGTTTTTATTCCACATGAGGTTTAGAGATGTGTTTTAGATCCCGGGATTTACTGCATTGCTTTAAGGACCTGTTAGCAATGCTGCGAGATATCATCTGTGATTATTCAGCAACGTGTCTGGGTTATAAATGGCCCGGTTGTGCTCTTTAGACTTCTTATCTCTTGTTTTTCACCTTCGCATAGCACCATTTCTTCACTCAGAGTGTTTGTGCATCAGGGTTTAACAATACACACATTTTCAAAATGTACGTTTTAACATTTTTTTATTGATTCAAATTATAGAGCTGGAATTATTTAGCACACAGATTGATCCGGCTTAGAACCCTAAAAACAATTAAAAACATTGCAAAGTAGCATATTCTCATGCAGTATAGTGTAATATTTAAGTTCTGAAACCTCGAGTCCTCGTCGTGTTCAGCTACTCATCAGTGTGTACGTTTGTTTTAAGGGAAACGTTACAAACCACCATGACGACGCCAAACAAAGATGGCTGAAAGATTTCACCATTTTGGGTCGGCTCGGGTTGTACACAATAAAATGACTAGCTAGAAAGTTTCAGTGCATAAATTTTTATAAATGCGACTTCAGAAAAAAACACACACTTGGTTCCACTTTCTTTGGGTTGCATTCAGATTCTGAGACTTTAATCCAAAAGTTACATCAGTAATTACATGAGGAAAGTTCCTGGTATTCAGAGTCGGGTTACGCAGCTGCTTAAGTGGATTTTCTGAGCTCCAGATTCAGATTATTAAAATCATCAGGCGTGTAGTTCACACCTCTGAGGTTGCCAGATTTTTCTTGAGTTGAAGATGGAGTTTCTCACTAGTGCTTTAAACACTCGTCTTTAATCCGAAAAGAAAATCAGGAATAGAAAATGTGGACTGAAGAAAATAACATTTTTTCCGTTGCTTTCTTTCAAATGTAATATCATGTAACATAAGAGACGAGAGAATTTAAACATTAAAAATAAAAAGACTAATATGATGCTGTATGAATGAGAAGATGAGTGTTGAAATAAATCTAAGTCTCGTATATTGCCAGTATATTACTGCATGAATGGTCCTAGTTGAAATGATCACATTAATCACTGCAACATTTGGTTTAATTAAACAAAATGGCTTCCACACTCATTATTCCACAGCACATAAAATAGCACTTGATCCAGCACATACATATCGTTCACATAAAAACGTGAAAATGTCCTGATTTTCTGTGTTTTTTCCCGGCTGTGATCTGGTGCAGGAGTATAAGCGGAAGCAGCTGGAGGAGCAGAGGCAGGCGGAGAGGCTTCAGAGACAGCTCCAGCAGGAGAGAGCTTACCTGGTTTCTCTCCAACAGCAGCAGCAGCAGGAACCTCGACCTGCCGAGAAGAAGCAGCTCTATCACTACAAGGACTCGGTCAACCCCAGCGACAAACCCGCCTGGGCCAAAGAGGTACCAACTTTCTGAGTTAAAACACCAAAGAACTGCTGGAGACTGGTGTTACGTCACAGCACACAATACTGAAAAAATCAATTTTATTTCTAAACATTTTTTCTCCTTGAAGGTCGTGTTCATTATCAGGATTCTCACATGTCCTGGAAAACCAGAAAAACCTGGAAGTTTATACTCTAGTTATACACAGCCATGCGAAATGTCTTGAAAATAGGATTGAAAAAATGGACAAAATGTGCTGGAAATATTAGTGAGGTCCTAAAAAAGGTAAAAATCTCTGAGTTTAGTGAAATGTTTCCTCACATATACGCATTTAAACTGTAAAAATCATCCAACGCAGAGTAAATAAATAGATTTCCGTAATTATTCGTTTTTATTTTACAAAAAAAGCCTGGAGACAAGATCAGTTTTGCATCAAGAGACACATTTTTCCACTAAAGTTTTTCCACGCTAGGTGAGTCCACGCGTCTGTTTTCCCGTCATATAACATACCTGTGAAAGTGGGAGGAGTTCCTCTGGTGGATGGGGGCGGAGACTAGTGATTGACACGATTAGTAAAACGCTACATGAAATAGAAGAAACTGCACTGTGCGGTGAATTCAGATCAGTTTTTTAATGGTCTTAGAGGTCAGATAAACTAATTTTATACAGTAAGTAAGAGTGTGTATGTAATTTAAGATATTTCAGCAGGATATGAGAAAACATTTGTGTGAGTAGGTTTCTGTATGTAAGAGGTTATTAGAGGTCACTAGGGGTCATTAGGGGTCACTAGGGGTCATTAGAGGTTATATATTCTTGACATTAACGCTAAAGATGAGCTTCTGTGAGCAGCAGTTCCTGGAAAACGATTCTCACAGTCAGTTCTAACTCAGTTCTCTTCACATCACGTTTGTAATAATAATTTTTATCCAGGTCATGAGACGAGCCCAAAGTAACTCCCCTCGTCTGCCTACAAAGAACCAGTACCATGAGGAGGCGCGGCTTTCGCACCTCCTCCTCCTCCCTGACCACGCCTCCAGCAACCTCCCTGCCCGCCCCCCGTCCTACCCAGCCGCCGCCCCCTCCCACGCCCAGAGAGAGAGGGCCGAGATTCAGCTCAGGCAGCTGGGCACCAGCGCCAACATTCCCAAGATCCGGGTGTCCTGTGAGCCAGATCCGGCTCAAATCAGCCAGCCGATTCCAGGGCAGGGCCAGGAGAACCGTGGGCGGAGCCCCGGACGATCCGGAGCGTGGGACAGTGAGGTAGAGAGACAGGTGCCAAAAACCAGCCATGACTGGAACTGGGCAGCTCAGGCCATCTTTACCACACTGGCTGCGGGGAATAAACCTCTGGCACTTTCTCCAAACTCCTCTCTGATCTCTCTGGGTTTTTGGATGAACTCTTTGGGGAAGCCTCATTTCCTTCTTTAGTCCCAAACTCCATCAAAGTGGGATTTGGTGGGATTTTGGTGACTGCAACCTCTTTTGTCTTTTCTCTCCAGCTTCGTCCTCTGCGAAATCTCACTAACTGTTCCTTTTTTACTCCTACGGAGGCACAGCGTCTGGTGAAAGTTAGGGATTTGGTTGTTTTGAGTCATGAAAAGCCAATTTAAATCAATTGAGTCAATTGATTGACATAATAATGATTAATAATGGCTCATAACACTAAACAAAACCCTCTTCTCTTGGAATGGGAATAAAAAAATGCTCAGTATTAAAGTTTTTTTCTTTTCTCTCTTTTTAATATCTCCCTTTAGATCTGGTTTCCTCCCAGGCTGTTCTCTTCTGTCCTCTTTTATGAAGACTTTATTGATGTTTCATTATTACAGGAAACATTTGTGTTTGTGTAAAGATAGCCTTCAGTACAATGTGAAGTGAATCAGCTCAGTTTTGCTGCAGGATCATTCTCGTGGTCTTTAACCTCACTCGTGTTTAACAGCATCAGAAAAACTCTCACACAGCCACGCCAGGCTCTCAGCAGTCTCAGCAGATCATTTTAAACAGGTCTAATTATTAAAAATAAAACAGAGCATGAGGCCATGCTGTTGCTATCAGGGTTTATAGATTTTGATGACTGATTTAGAAAAATAAATGAGCTGCTGTGTCACAGTCACTTCTTATTATTTTCACAATCCATGAAGGCTGATTTCACAATCCATCTGCTGCTGTGTGTAGTAACTGATTGTAAATATTTTTCCTCTCGTTCCTCTAAATTCATTCTAATGAGCTGTTTTAGTGTTTTACCGTGTAGAAGGATTGGATTTTAACTCTTGAGCAGTGTGCAGCTTTAGCTCCTTACACACCGACTGAGCTTGTTAAAGAGTATTAATTAATAATGACATGAATTCAGATCAGATTTGGGACAAAAGCACCTTCAGGAGTGAGGCTAGTGTCAGGCACATTTCCACACTGTACCTGACATTCTCCTGTTCTCCAGGTGGAGGAGCGTTCCAAACTAAACCGACAGAGTTCTCCAGCTCTGCAGCACAAAGTGGCCAATCGAATCTCTGACCCGTCGCTGCCTCCGCGCTCCGAGTCCTTCAGCAGCGGTGGCATCCAGCAGGCTCGGACTCCGCCCATGCACCGCTCCGTCGAGCCCCAGGTACCAGCAAGACTTCATGACTCAAGACTTTCACTGATTTAATCACTGTGATGGTACAATCCTTGTTAGAGTCACATGACTGAAAGTTGTGAGAAGAAGTTTAACCTTCTATACTCCTTTACAAACCCTACAGTCAGTGGTACAGTTAAAGCAAACAGATGTTCTGTCTGGGACACTTTCTGGTGCCACCCTGAAGTTGATTATTTTCCTGTTACAGCACGTCCCCAAGTGTTGTATTCCTCTCATACTACAGCAATTTACCAATGATTACATCTTTTACAATTATTATCCTTTTATAGTTACGTTTAATGTTGTCGAATGTCGGTGAAATGAGTGAGTTCCTGTTGTCACTTACGTTATAGCAGCTATAAACAGTCGTTCCCTCACCAGCTTCTCTTTATTCTCTCTCTTCAAGTTAATAAGACAAAAAAACACAGCTTGTCGTTTTACTGAACTTAAATTACAGCTTTACCTCTGACTGTTACAAAGCACTGACACTGGAGACTCCTTCCGTAAATAAAGAGTTAAATGAACATCTCCATACAGAAAACTTCACCATATCAACTTTTTAAAATCTGATTATTATCAGTGCAGCGTCTGCTATTCTGCTGTACACGTCGCTGTAATGAGCTGTTACTATAGAAACGATAACGTATTAGAACGAGAGCTTTAATATAAACCTGCGCTACTGTCAGAGCTGCTGTTATAGAAAACTAATCAACACCTTCAGGTTAATCAGAATCGAGAATTCAGCAGTACGGTGGTGTAATGATAATTAGCACAGGTCTGATGTTGACTCTTGAATCATGGGTTCTCCAGATGGCTCACTTGGTCTCGGTGAAGTCTCACGGTTCCTCGATGACGGGCTCGCAGTCTCTGCATGATCAGTCTTCCCAGGGCGTCTCAGCTTTCCAGGAGAGTCTGTCGCCCCACCGGCCCCCGATGCCCCGGCAGAACTCGGACCCCACCTCAGAGACTCCCATGCCTCCACCTCGCATCACGAGCCGCGATGACAAGTTCGACCGCAGCTCCTGGCTGAGACAGGAAGAGGAAGTTCCACCCAAAGTGAGGGATTTGTGGTCGTCTGATTACTCCTACAGCGCTGATGCTCCGAATTTTGCTCATATTACTTGTATGAACAGAGATGATCTGAGTTCTGCAGAATGATTTCATTTTCCAATGTCACGTCTGAGATGTTCCTTGGTTTCAGGTTCCTCAGAGGACGACCTCTATATCTCCTGCTCTGGTTAGAAAGAACTCACCTGGGAATGGACCTGGAGGTCTGGGACCGAGGCCGGGTTCTCACCTCATCCGAGCCAGGTACACACACACAGACACACACACACAAACACACACACACACAAACACACACTGAGAATTTTTTTTTTACATAGAAGTAAATCATTAAATAGGGTAAATAGATAGTAAATCTTTTCTGTAAATAAAAAGGAATTATATTTGTATTTGGCTGATGATTTTATCCAAAGCTGCTTGAGACAGGATACAGCTGAGCAGCTGAAGATTAAAGGTCTTGATCAAGAAGCCAGTAGTGGTGGTTTAGCAGTGCTGGGATTTAAACTCACAGCCTTCTGATCAGTAACCCAAAGCCTCGCTAATGTCCAAGTGCTGGTGCCGGTGTTCGGATTGGCGACGCTAAACGGCCCGGAGGCGTGAATTATTCTGTGTGTGATGAACCGAGCTGGAGTCCTATCCAAAGCCTCACACTCAGTGTTCCTGGGATAGATTCCAGATCTAAAAGCAGATAATGAAGATGCATGACTGAATGATTTATGTGTAACAGGAAATTACCTCTGAGGTAAAAGTGTTTTATTTGCATCATCTGCAGAGGCTTTTTAGGAAAGTATAAAAGCTAGTATATAAGCCGTTATTCCTCTTCAGTCTCACACTAATTCTGATAAACCCTCTAATCACCTCTCGCTCGTCTCACAGCAACCCAGACCTGCGGGTTTCCATGGAGCCCGGACTCCCGAGGACGAGCAGCGGCAGCTCCTCCAGCTCCAGCACTCCGAGCTCTCAGGGCGGCTCCAGCGAGAGGAACCGGGTGGGAGGTGAGAAGCCCTCAGAGAACCTCAGAAACCCTCAGAGAACCTCAGACCCAGAGCAAGAAGCTCTCTGAGGTCACATGTGTCCATAATCATATGAGACATACAGTATTCTAACATTCGACACACACTACACTGTTATAGCAAACGGTTTAAAATGTCATCATGTCTTAACCTGAGAGGTTTCAGCGCTGAAGAATAATCAGTTTTATTCATTACTCACATGAATGATGTAACATTTTAGCTGAACATAATGTGCACTTTTGTGTGATCTATACCAAAACAACACATAAAAATGATATCTTAGAATGAATGTAGTCAAATTTGATTATTAAACTTGTTTCTAAACACTTTTACTAATTTTAAGCTTTAAATTTTCTTATTCAATTGGCAGATCATTTGAAATTCTCAAAATAAATAGAGCAAATCAGTAAAAATGTCTGGAAACAGTTTAATAATCTTAGATTTGGCTTATTATCATCTTGTAATAGGAAATAATAGATAAATTTAACTATATTTAAGATATTTTCGCTAGAAAAAGTCATTTTTTTGCATTGATAGTTTTGTTCTGTGTTTAAGGTTTTAATATAATTTATTCAGCCCTGCTTTCAAAACTCTCCATAAAAATAATAAAATAAAATAAAACATGTAACATGAAAAACAGCCTCTGTGAAGACGTTTATAAGTGCTAAGTGTAAGTGTAACTATAAACGGATAAAAGATATCGTACTTTAATAACTATAAAACTGTAATCATTGGTAAATTTCTGTGGTATAAGAGCAATAAAACACTTGATGTTCCAGGAAACAGTGTTTTATTTTTCAGTTCATCGATGATCTGTTGCTTTAAAAACGTTGGAAAGCTGCATCACTGAATGATGACGAGACGATTTTAATTCTGTTCACCGCGTTAGAAGTTTTATTTATGAATGAATTTATTTGTTGTCATGTAATATTCTAAACACACCAAATATCGATACACACCTCTAGTACTAGTTGTTGTTATTCTTAATAACACTGTTAAAAGCAGTGGTACACACACACACACACACACTCACACACACACACACACACTAACTGAAGCTCTTCACTCTGTCTTGTGCTGATTTTTTTTGTCATTTTTGATTGCAGGATCTGGAAAACCTGAGAGTTCTCCGGCCGTTTCCCAGGAGACCAAACACAAAAGCCAGGAGGAGAGCAGGGAGGTGACGAGACCCAGCCGACCTGCTGTGAGTTTTTCGTCACACACACACACACACACACACACACACACACACACACACACACGCACACACTCACGCACACACACGTCCGCCTCCTGAAGCTCTGCAGCCCAGAATCCTGCAGATTTTTCTTAAAGTTCCCATGAAAACATAGATATTCTGTTTTAATTTACAGTTGATCATTTCCAGGAAGATTTTTTTGCTGACTCACGCTGTACTCATCTGATCTGCATGTGATTGGCATCAGACATGACACGTTTCCTCCCTGACTTCCTGTTTCAAAATGAAATGCATTAACATCTGGAATCAAACTGCAGCTTTCAGAACATTTCATGGGAACTTTAAATATTTTTCTTCTAGTCTGTAGCTACCTTAGAGATCAGTAGTGTGTTTTCTGCAGAATGGTCAGTGTGTGTGTGTGTGTGTGTGTGTGTGTGTGTATATGTGTGTGTGCTGCTGTGTGTGATAATAACCACTTTCTCATTTTACATTTTCTCAAATCCATCTCTCAACTCCTCGCTCTTCTTCAACATTCTTTCTGTCGCTGATCCTCTTCCTCAGAGTTATAAGAGAGCCGTAGATGAGGTTAGTGCGACATTCTCTCTCATCTCTCTTTCTATCTCTTCATCTCTCTTTCTATCTCTTCATCTCTCTTTCTATCTCTTCATCTCTCTTTCTATCTCTTCATCTCTCTTTCTATCTCTTCATCTCTCTGCCTGTCTCTCTCTCTGAAATCAGTAATTTACTTAAGATCAGTTTATGCTCCTCTTGGAACACTTCTGAAGCCTTCATAAGGTAGAAAAAGACCATTTTTAATG
Organism: Pangasianodon hypophthalmus; assembly: GCF_027358585.1. Classification (NCBI taxonomy): domain Eukaryota; kingdom Metazoa; phylum Chordata; class Actinopteri; order Siluriformes; family Pangasiidae; genus Pangasianodon; species Pangasianodon hypophthalmus. The sequence continues at coordinate 20,647,373 of NC_069731.1, read as the reverse complement.
AAGTCTTTCCCTGAAACAGGCGTAACATCTTATATTTCCAATATTTGAGTATTTATGTAATTTTTTTTATGGTGTCCCACTGATCAACACAGACAGATTTTATAAACAAGTAGCGACTGTTTCAAAACTAATTGAGTTCTTTATTACAATTATGACTGTAATCAACACATGAGCTCTGAGATTAAAAATAAATCAGTTCATATATTTTAATAAAAATCAGCACATAATTACGCACAAGCAGCATAAATCACTCACTTAAAGTAGTTTCATTTTCGATTACTCAGTTACTCGCTCGATTACATGCTTCACAGCTCTCTTTTTCTTCACTGAAAAACGTAAAATGTACCAAACGTCTCTGTCAAACTCCTTTAAAATTGAAATTTTAATTATGTAAAACATGTAATATTTGAATATGTATTAGAATACTTAAGAGTGTATAATGTTATAATGAACATCTTTCAGACCTTCACTGTGTGTTCATATCATCATAAACCACAGAAGGCTGTAAAAAAAAAAAAAAAAAACGTAAAGAAAATCACGAGGTAAAAATCAGATTAGTTTTTTTTTTCCGAGATTCTCGTTAACATGATGTCTCGAGAGCGAGTGGTTGAATGTTTGTAGGATTTACTTATGTTTATGGAATGATCTTTGCACCCAGCAGATGAACTGATTAGATTTTACTGATCCTAACAGGGTCAAGGTCACAGCAAGGTCAAATTTCTGGAACAGATTTTTCTTCAATAGCTTCATTGCTGTTAGAAGTGTATTTTAGGGGAATTTCAGGTGCACACATGAGGAAAGATTAAGTTAAACAAAATGGGATGTGTGTTAAGATCTGCCATCTTCTACTGTCAGAAACCGTGTAAGAACATGTTCTATTGTAGTACAATGATTTGATTTAATGGAACTGAGCTACATTTTTATAGAGTAACTAAATTTTTCAAATACACTAGTGAACATTTTTTTGTTTTTAAATTAAAATTACCTCGCTTTAAATACATCAAAATATGAAAATCTAACCTTATAAGTAAATGGAGAAATAAATGAGAAGTGATCTAATTCAAGATCTAATCTAATGGCAAGGTGCGTACTTCACACTGCATGTTTCTGTTTTACAGTTGCAGCTAGCGATGTCTGTGAGTGTTTTATATAAAGGTTTAGCTTTACTCTTCGAGTCCTTCTGCCTGTAATGAAGCCGATCATAAGTTCCACACAGAGTTCATAAGTTCATTACTGTTCTGTAATGAAACATAAACAACTCCAGGGGTGTAAAAACTTTTGACTTGCAGTGTATCTCACTTAAAACTGTTGAGACGACATTACTTCCTGTTTACTGCCCCGCCCTCTTTGTTTAATAAACAACCTGCAAAATAGCCAAAAATCCTCCTACTGTTCTGCGAAACTGCGAACGTCTGCTGAAGCATAAACCGTTTCTGCTCATTCTCTCCATCTTCACGTTTCCTTCTGCTCAGTCGGTTATAAACAGAATTGCTATTCTTCTCCTCCTCGTCCTCGTCTCAGCGCTGTCTCCCTCACCTTCATTAGCTGCCCGTTTCAGCATCTCTCTAATTTACAGTCTTTCACGGTCTCAGTAAATCCCTCTCACTGTGTCTCCGGGTTTGAACTGTTGCCATAGCAACGCTGATCTCTGGGCAAGGCGAGGACGAGTTTGTTTCTTTAACCTCCTTCACCACACACTCAAAGACGCGGTGTTCTTAGAACTGCAATAAATAAACACTGTGTTCCTGAACAATGCAGATAAACACATACAGATGCCGGAATTTACGTCTTTATCCAGCGCTATTTCGCATGTCTTCAGTGTCTGTTAAACTGATTTCTTGCAGCTTCTGTAAGATTATTAATTAATGGGTAAAATATTGCGTGATCAGAATTTAATGTATAGTTATGTGTAAATGTTCTGTATGTAAACAGTAAACCCTGCGATGGAAATGAAATTAGACGCTCGTCTCACTTCCTGTATGTACTTGGTGTATTTTTGAGATATCTGACTCGATGTTATCATGGTGTCTGAACCGAGTTTTCTCTCTGCATGGCTGTGCTGATCCTCACCGTCAGGAGGAACTGGTAAGATGTGCAGGCTGGTTTGACTCCTGACCCTTGACCCCTGACCCCTGTCCAAACCCTGCTGCATGTGACGTGTGGCTCTGAGGGGTCTCTCGCCCTCACGGCCCTGTCCTTCCTGTCGTCCACGCTTCCTCTCATGCACGACGTTCTCAACGTCCTGACATGATGGCCGGATTTTTTCCTTGCTTATTGTGGGCTTGATTGTGTTTAGCATTAATGATTGTTTTGTTATTAAATGTAGCAAAATTCCCTGCTTCTTATACACATGATTTTTACTGCAAAAAAGCTCCACTAACAATTTTTTAAAATTTCAAACCTTTTGGTGAATCAGGTCTTTATCAAGCTGGAATGATAAAGTGCTGAAATCAGAATTTATCTGTCGCTAATCATCGGTGTGGTTTTTTTGACCTCTCAGGATCTCACTGCTCTGGCCAAAGAACTCCGGGAGTTGCGCTCTAACGAGGAGACAAACCGGCCGCCCGTCAAAGTGACCGATTACTCATCGTCCAGTGAGGAGTCAGAAAGCAGCGAAGAGGAGGAAGGAGAGGGCGGAGCTCACGATGGAACAGTGCCAGTCAGTGACATCCCTCGCATCATGTGAGGAGCTTTCTCTTTTATTCCGTCTCCATCTTTAGTAAAGTGTAAATATTTTCATGGCCAACCAAACTAAAGATGTGTGTATCTTGATGTCGGTAAATTAATTACCAAGTGTGTTCAGTGCATTTAAATTAGCCACGCCCGCAAGTTTCCATAAAAGGCAACACTCGCAGAGAGCTACAGCAGCGTCAGCTACCAGAGACACACAACAAATCCTTCTCCTTTTATATGGTGCCATTACTTTTGTTCTTACTGAACAGCTAGTCTTATTCACCTTAATGTATGGATTTGTTTTGGAATTGAAACTTGGCAGTGTAATCCGTCTATAAAATCACACTAACTCATCAACTGTTATACGATTTGAAGACGATCAGTCGAGGTTCAGATTAGTGAGTCTCCACAAAGCAAGCTTTGATCTTATCTTCCATGAAAGATGGTGAAAAAGACGACAGAAGACAGCGAGTGAAGTGTTGGTGATAACTGATTCGAATGTTAGTTGAAATGAAAACACTTGGTCGATATTCGCTGAATTTTAAATGGTGTCTAAACTCTTATGGTGTGCTGAAAAAGCCCCAGTTTGAATTTGTTTTTATTTTTTTAAAATAATTTCTGCTTAGCTTTTCATCCTGCTTGCAGGCCGTCAGCCGGTCAGGGTGGGAATGAGCCGTTCGGAGCACTGGTAGGTCCAGAGGATTCCCATGACGAGTCTTACGGCAACAACTCTAAAGACAGCACCCTGATGATGAGAGAGGTGAGAACATCGGCGTCTTCTCCATCGCATCACATGACCTTCTGTCATCATCATCAGAAATCTGTATGAACTCCAGGCAGTTCCTCCTACATTCATTGGTTTCATGTGTCAGTTTCATTTGTTTGATTTTTCTTTATCTTGGTTTATTTGGTGTTTCAGTCAGCTTTTTTTTTCAGCATCTTTACTTTTTTCTCAGTAATCTCAGTGCTGATTGGCCGCTCAGGTTGCTGCATTACTCAGACTCTAACAGCAGGTGGCGCTGTGGCAGTGACATGGCAGGTGTCAGGGGCAGCAATAGCACCTCTTTCTCTCTTCCTCTCCTGCAGATGTTTGGGGAAAGAAAGCGCTCGGGTCATGCCGAGAGCAACGGTTTCCCTGGTAACGCCAATCTTCCTGATCTAGTGCAGCAAAGCCACTCCCCCTTGGCCACGCCCAGCGAAGGCCCAGGGCGCCACTCCAGTCTGCTTGGGCAGGACCTGGACTCTGTGGCTGAAGTAGGTTACAGTGCAGCCTGTCAGTCCGAGCCACCCCGCCTTCTGACCTCTAACTCTAACCCGACTCTGACCTTTGACCTCGCTAACCATCACCATTCGGTCCAGTCCAAAATGAACCGCATATTTCTATATATGGCTGTGTTTTCTGGCTGTAGACTCGGGGACGCCCCGCTCTCGCCCGGTTTCAGACTCTCGTCCCTTTCTCGTCCCGTTCTTGGCTTGTCCTTTGTTGGCAGGTTTCCTTTTGGAATTATTTTAATCACTCATACATTAATGTATTTTTTCCCCCAAGTCATCTATAAATGCATGAACCATGAGTTATATCATTTATATAACACGCTTCTCACTTTATTAACCATCGCTAAGTGCTTACTAACCTTTATTCTGTGCTGAAAGTATACGCTTTATGGCTTTTCATTATGTGCATGTTTAATTAACACTCACAATAACGCTTACTACAAATCCTGTATGAAAAATGCATTATAAACAAAACACGTAGCATCCTTAATGCCTTATATTTTCTAACCTAAGCCTTTGCTGTTTATAGGCATTTATAATTACATGCATAAGACTTTCTTTATAGTACATTAGTATAGGACTTCATAATGCATCATAGCACCTACTCATTAGAACATTAATGTACACTAATGCTATAATCCACTGTAACCTACCTATTGCACAGATACTGTACCAGAGTTGTAGTGCATTAGAACATCATTGTGTACAATGAGCAGATGTTATGATGCGTTATGAACTTTACGAAGTCACATGATCATGCTTTATAAAGTGTAATGCCATAACTCTTCATGAGCAGTTTTATAGCCTTATTCAAGGCAGGTACAGTTATAATGCATGCATAACACTTTATAGGGTATATGATTTCATAAAGTATTATAACATTAATGTACTTACAGATATGCAGTACAGTGTTCTTATGAGCAGGCGTTATGATGAGTTATGTAGCCTGACGTTATGAACTGATACACTCATACTTTATAAAGTGTTATACATGTAATCGTAACTCCTCATGAGCAGTTATGCAGCTTATTCCAGCCATAATAAGGTGCTATGGATGCTATATACATACCTATGTGTTTATAATGTGTTATTAACACAGGATTAATAGGAAATGTTACCGTGCTCACTGTATACAGCCGTGTTGCTGTGTCAGGAGTTTTACCTGGAAAAACAGGTGTGTGTTTTTTACGCCGGTCTCTTATCGACAGTACGGGAGCGGCTCTAAAGCCTCCTTCACCCCGTTCGTGGATCCGCGAGTGTACCAGACTTCACCAACTGAAGAAAACAGTGAGAACCCAGCAGCAGGTTCTTGTCCCTGTGCTTTAATGAGATCAATAATGAATCAATACAGAATAATAAATCTGAAAGATACGCTTTAGCGGAGTTATATTATTTACTAAATCGTGTTTTTCTTGGCTGTAGCTCTCTCGGTTGATGAGCTGCTGAGGCACGAGCAGGAACAGGAACAAGCTCGGCTCAATGAGGCTCGGAAGATCTCCGTCGTCAACGTCAATCCCACCAACATCCGGCCGCACAGCGACACGCCTGAGATCCGCAAATACAAGAAACGCTTTAACTCCGAGATCCTGTGTGCTGCTCTGTGGGGTGAGTTACAACATCGGCATCTCAGATCAGCGTGGTGGGAAATAATCCCAGCTTAAAACCTGACAAAAATCTTCCGGATGAAATCCTGATTTAAATTACAAACCATTTCACATGATAAACTCACATAAACATAAAAGATTTTAAAAAACGTGTAAATCGTTGATGTGGTGAAGTTTTCTGTAAGGAGAAATGTGTTTATGTAACATGTAAGGAAGGAGTCTCCAGTGTCAGTGCTTTGTAACAGTCAGAGGTAAAGCTGTAACTGTAAGTTTTCCGACATCTTCAGGACAGAGGAGTTTACGCTTCTTTGCGGTTTCTCACTAACAAAAGACGACAAGCTGCATTTTTTTTTTGTCTTATTAACTTGAAGAGAGAGAATAAAGAGAGGCTGGTGAGGGAACGAGTGTTTATAGCTGCTATAGTGTAAGTGACAACAGGAACTAACCTGTTTTACCGACATTCCACAACATTAAATGTAAAAAGTTGTTGATGTGTCGTTCTTTAATAAATAATAAATTGTAATTGTTGGTAAGAGGAATAAAACACTTGGGGACATGCTGTTAGAGGAAAAGAATCAACTTCAGGGTGTAACAGTAACTCCGCTTAGTCACACTGCCGTCACTCAGTGTTTTACTGTAACACACACACACACACACACACACACACACGCTGTGTTTATTCGGGAAGTCAGTGTGATAAGGCCGTGGATGTTCTCTCTGTGTGCTGCAGGCGTGAACCTGTTGGTCGGGACTGAAAATGGACTGATGTTGTTGGACCGCAGCGGTCAGGGGAAAGTGTACAACCTCATCAACCGCCGGCGCTTTCAGCAGATGGACGTGCTGGAGGGCCTCAACGTTCTCGTCACCATCTCCGGTGAGAAAAAGAAGACAAGTGAAAGAGATACTCAGTTGATGCTTATTTGTACTTATTTATATTGTAAAATACACAGTTTAAAGGTGCAGTTTGTTATTTTTAAGTTGTTTCTACACTTTATTAATTATATAATGTTCTAAAAGATAGTTTGGAAAAACTAATTTGTAATATTGCTGATGGGTCGGACAAGTTTATTTATTTCAAAGATCTGTTTACATTTTTCTGGCACGTAAGTTAACTCCGCCTCACGTGTGAATAGAGTGGCGTAACCCCACCCCTTTTCCTTAAAAGGCAGTTTTTCAGTGTTTTTAATTGCAGTTCACATCAGCAGATGGCGATTACTAAAATGATGACACCGTTTATCTCTTTTTATCCAGGCAAAAAGAACAAGTTGAGGGTTTACTACCTGTCATGGCTCAGGAACCGGATCCTCCACAATGACCCTGAGGTGGAGAAGAAGCAGGGCTGGACCACCGTGGGCGATCTGGAGGGCTGCGTTCATTACAAAGTCGGTATGTTCTGTTCATAACCATTCTCTCACCTGTTCTATATAAATTTCACACCGCAGTCATTTTTATATCTATATTTATATGTAAATTTTATTTATATTTAAACTCGTGCCGGTGTCTTTGCATTTGAAAGTGAAATATGAGAGGATCAAGTTCTTGGTGATTGCCTTGAAGAATTCGGTGGAGATTTACGCCTGGGCTCCGAAACCGTATCACAAATTCATGGCTTTCAAGGTCAGTATGATTTATATATGACACGTTTATCGGTATATTAAACCGTCAGATTATTGTGAATGAATCTTTTTATTTCAGAGTGAGTTATATTTATAGCGTTCTTCAGTTTGAGATGCGCAGAACCCGAATTGATCAGCGTTTATGAGGATAAAGTGCTCTTACAGGTTATTGATGTTTCTCTTTCTCTCTCTGAAGTCCTTCACCGATCTGCAGCACAAGCCTCAGCTGGTAGATCTGACCGTAGAGGAAGGTCAGAGGTTAAAGGTCATCTACGGCTCCAGCGTTGGGTTTCATGTCATAGATGTCGACTCGGGGAACCCGTATGATATCTACATCCCATCGCACGTAAGTGACGGAGCGCTGAGTGGAGCGGCTTTTCCTCTTCCTCAGCCCGTGACGAGACGCTTCCTCTTCCTCTTTCACAAGGACTCAGAACTACAGTCTCTTTTTCTAATAATCTGCATAAAGCGATAATAATAATAATAATAATAATAATAATAATAATAATAATGATAATAATAATAATAATGATAATGCATTCAAAGCCACAATTAGTTGCATCCTTTAAGAGAATGGACACAAACTTGTTTTCTGCTCAAACTTGGACAAACTACTTTCCCCTAACAAAACCAAGATCTTCTACACGTGTCTCCAACCGTGTTAGATGCTCAGTGGTGTTATTTGTGGGGGTGCCAAAAATTTTAAAAGCATATATTTGCAGAAAAATTCCACATTGTCCTCAGATGCGTACGTTTAGAATGTCACAGATTTCTTTTCATGAAGGGTGCCAATACTTTTGTAGTTGACTTTAATGATAATTAGTGTTTATATAGTGTACATAAGAGACTTTCTTATGAAGTTTATGATGTGTTGTAACGTTGTGTATAGAGTTGTGTTTGTGTAACGTTGCTCAGAGCAAAACATTTCCCCGATCTACGACCTTTGACCAACAAAAACCGTGTGATAAAGTGAACCAGAGCAAGCAGAAAGTTTTGGCGCCTCCATGTCTGTGTGTGTGTGTTTGTGTGTGTGTGAGCAGGTCAGTTGTTATTGGGAGACTTTATTGTTGCAGCAGTTTCTCACACCCTGCCGAGCGAGCGGGAAAAAAAACGTCTCCTGCAGCTAATTTTGTGCTCGTGCTTGTGACCCGAGGCTGACGGTCCCAAACCCCTTCCCTTCCCTTCCCCGTGTTCCTCCCTCAGATTCAGGGCAGTGTCACCCCTCACGCCATTGTGGTGCTCCCCAAGACCGACGGGATGGAGATGCTTCTGTGTTATGAAGATGAGGGAGTCTATGTGAACACATACGGCAGAATCACTAAAGACGTGGTGCTACAATGGGGAGAGATGCCCACCTCTGTTGGTAGGTCGTGGTTGTTTATTTCATTGGCACACGAAAATGATCCCGTCTCCTTTCAGAACCCTGAGGCCCGGGTGCTACTGGAACCTGCCCCAGACCACCAGCAGCCAGTTGCACCAGATGAACTGAAGATTATTTGTAGCTTATTACACCACTGTGTAATTAAATGCAGTTTATCAGCTGCTTCTTTATTGCTCGTTTGTTATGAACAGCTTCAGCTACAGAAGCCCAAACAGCAGAACAGATACAGTACAATATTCTTCTATTTGTTCATTTGTTTACATTTAAAATGCAAGCAGTTGACGCGGCAGTGCACCGCTTCACAGCTCCAGGGTCCGCAGTTCGATCCTGAGCACGTGTAGTTCGACTCTTGTGGATGTGTAATGACCTCTACTGTTGTCGTTTGTGGGCGTGGCCTGTCCAGAGCTATTTTTAGCTCAGATGAAAAACAGCAGTAGCGATATATCGCTTCTAAAGGAAACTACTGCAGACGTACTTTAACACGTCTTTAGTTTCAGCATTACAGCCTGGTTTACACTCCAGCTCAAGTTCATCTAGTGCCATTGGCTGCATGTTTTCTTTCAGTCTTACCCACACAAACACACACACACACACACACGCCCACACACACTCATCTCTCTGCCTTCGTGTTGTTCTTTAAGCCGGGTTTACACTGTATGATTTTTGTCCCGGACAAAAAAAATCTCCTATCGTAAAATAATTCTTTGGTTGTGAGTTGACAGCAGTGGTGTTCATTTAATTTGACATCAGCGCTGCTACAAAGTTCATCTAAAATCCACCAATAGGAGGACGGCGAGCTCACGGCGCAGCTACAGATACGGTAGCGGCGATGGAGAAGCGTAAAGGAAACTCTAATGCACAGAAAAACCTCCTCATTACCTCCAGCTCACTGTGAAGAACGTGTGTGTTTCTGCACGAGCTGATTTCAGGATCACGCTGATTGATGACGTAAACAGCGTCGTACGCAGTAACGCTCTTTAATTAACTGCAGGTCTATCGTTAGAGGATCTTCAGCGTATAATGTGAGATGGAGAACACGCTCTCACAGTCTGTTATAGAATTCACAGCAGAGTTTATCAGGATCTCGTACAGTGTGACGAGGAATCGTCTTAAAACACACCTCTGAAATCACGCAGAGTAAAACCGGCTTTAGTCACTTTGGAGCTTCTCTCTTTTCCTTCACACTCAGTTTAGACTTAATGCCCCTTTGCCCCTCCCACCATAACCCCCCCCCCCCCCCCCCCCCCCCCCCCCCCCTTTGCCCCTCCTGTGCCCCTCCTGTGCCCCGCTGATACCTCCCAGCTCTGGCGCAGTGTGTATCAGTGTATTTGTCCTTCATTATGTTGTGTTTTTATGTCTTGTTAATGTTGTTTTTGTTCATTAACTAACACCACATTCACTATTTAATGAATTGTTTTGTTTCATTTTCACATTCTTCATGTGAATCTGTAAAATATCCGAGTGTCTATTTCCTGTATTTAAAACCTCAAATGCATCTTTTAAACTTACAGCATGATGAATGGATCCTAAATGCTATGTGTGTGTGTGTGTGTGTGTGTGTGTGTGTGTGTTTAAAGTGAAGGATCCATTAGACAACTCAAGATCCCATCAGACAAATGAAAGATGCTGATTTTACAAATGTCTTTAATTATCCCTAATAATGATCATACATATGATTTATATTTGTGTCGTGGGTCTGTATGATTAACCTTTTAGCTTTCGATGTTTGTTCTCGTCTTTGTCCTGGAAGAATGTGAATGTTGGGATTAATTTTGTGTTCAGACCGAGCAGCTGGCATCTCACTACCTCAGAAATATTTATTAATCAGTCCAAATTAATATTCAAAGCAATAAATACAGAGGAGAAAACTCATCCTTCTGATATTTATGGGCTAAATCTCTTCTGATCTGCCTGGTTATGGAAGTCACACATTAATTATTCAATATTACTGACATGCTTTAATTATTCAAGTAATTTATAAATATAGTTTATATAGAATATTTCATTTTATACAAGACATCGAGAATAAATATGCCACCATAATCACAGCACATTTGGATGATGACGAGTTTTCGGAAGTTTTTGCTTCAGAAACTGCTGCAATAATGACCTCCTGGTGGTGTTGGGTGTCATGAGCAAGCTGGTGTTTTTCCACTCGGTACCGGTTCGGTTCGGGTCGGTTTCCGGTTGCTGTTGGCCGTCAGAAGTCGTCGAGGAGCGGGGGGTTTTCTCACAATCGTATGTGGTTTTTATTGCTCTGAGAGTCATCGCTGTCCTGTCCCATGTCCTGTGTCTTGTTTCCTTCCTGTTTCTCCTGCAGCCTACATCCACTCCAACCAGATCATGGGATGGGGAGAGAAAGCCATTGAGATCCGTTCCGTGGAGACGGGACACCTCGACGGAGTTTTCATGCACAAGCGAGCTCAGCGACTGAAGTTCCTGTCTGAGAGAAACGACAAGGTGGGCTTTAAATTAAACGAGGAGTCCAGTGGTTTTGGTACAGAAGCGGTGACTTAAGTGCAAAAGTTATATCAGTGTTTATGCAGGGAAAGTTCCTGGTATTCAGAGTCGGGTTACGCACCTGCTTAAGCTCCACATTCAGATTATTAAAGTGTGTATTTTCAGTATTAACTCAACTCTGAATATAAGAGCTAAACATAACACTGTAGAGATAGGAGGTTTTTAAAAACACTTTCAGAAAGTATGAGATTGTAAAAACGTCCTGAGTGAGTAATCTGTTTACCTCCTTTCTTTTTTTTTTTTGGCAGGTCTTCTTTGCCTCCGTCCGATCAGGAGGCAGTAGCCAAGTTTTCTTCATGACCTTGAACAGAAATTCCATGATGAACTGGTAAACCCCGCCCACACACCTGCCCCCCCACACCCCCACGGGCCCCACCGCACGCCCCCCCTAAGGTGTCTCTGTGGACGTATTCTGTTTTTCTAAAATGATGGGGTGGGAGGGAACGAGAAGAACCCACAGTGTGTGGAACCGCAGGGCCGCTTTTGAGAGTAAATACTTTTAGAAAATAAATAAATAAAATAAAATAAAGGCCGGGAGCCGCTCCAGAGAGCCGAAGTTCATCTCACATCCACACGAAGCTCCGACCGCCGAGAGAAGAACAACCACCTCCTGTACCCAGAATTCCTTACGGCTCTTACCTGTGGGGTTCTCGTTTTTATCTGACTAACGGATTTTTGGAGGAGAGCAGAGACGGACAGAACTGCTAACTGAGACGGCCGAAAATCAAGAAAATACATGATATTGTAACTGTTTAGACACTTTCAACACAATAATTTATTGCTGTTGGTTGGACAAAACAATTCTGTGGAGAGGTCTGTGTGTGTGTGTGTGTGTGTGTGTGTGTGTCTTTCATGAATTTATTTGATCACTTTATGTTACTGCATTTCATCACACTGTAACTGTACAAAGGTTTATGTATTGTTTGTATGTTCTTAGTGTATTTCTGTGTGTGTGTGTGTGTGTGTGTCTCCGCATTATCCGTCAATACGAAAAACATCACACAATAGTTAAGACAAGTCCGGATGTGTGGATGTTTTATACAGTACGTTACAGCAGAATTTTGGGAAATCATTCTGGAAGATAAAGCTCCGTTTCTCATAATTTCATAACGATCCCTCTGATGGATTTTAGCTTTTTGGATGTCGTTGCTTAAGTGCAATAAAGACCATGAGATATCGTTTCGGTGTGTGGGTGGACGGGGTTTTAGCTCAAACCTGAACAGCGTTCCGCCAGTCTGAAGCTGTGACTTTCAGAGCTGTGTTAGAGGTGTATTTGAGGTTTTTTTTTAAATAATCCTTTAATAAAATTGGTCACGCAACGCAGATGTGATTTGTTTTTTTCTCAGATTGCGTGACAACAAAGGAATGAGTTTGGTGCATTGAGCTTCCTCTAAACCTACCTCATTTCTTTCCTCCAGTCATTCGATCACAAGTTTATATTCACTCATGACGTCACGTAATTATTAATAAAATAATAATTCAGACAGGGCTTGAATTAAAAGGCACAGGAATCTCAATTCAATACAGTTTTTATTATAAATTTATTCTTTATTCATCATGATTTTTGCTTTTTTGTGATTTTTTTTTAAAGTGTGCACTGTTGCTAGTTTTAATATAAAAATAACGCGTTTCAGTTTGAGCTGTGAGGATGAATTTCACTGTTCAAATGCGACTCGAATGTTTATAATATTTACACATTCAGAAGCAAAAAAAAAAACAAAACAAATGAAAGTTTAAAACCCGTAACAAAAAAATGATGCATTTTATTACAATGTTTTGTGCATAAATGCTGAATAATTTCTTGAGCATCTTGGTGCATAAAAGAAAGCGATTCTTTTTGCTTCATCTCAAATATTGAAAATAAAGATCAATAAATACAGTAAAGTTGAAGATCAAAGGCTTTATATATTTTAACAATACACGTGAAACTTGGATTCTCTTAAATTTGTGCAGCATCATAAAAATCCACTTGCAATCACATTTTAAGATTTAAGAGTCAAAAAAAAAAAAAAACGGTTAATTGTGGAATTAGACGACCCTTTTAACTATAGCAGAGTAAAAACCAGTGCCAAAAGTATAAAAAGTATAAAAAGTAAGCATTAGTTGTTTACTGCAAAGTTGAAACAAGGGCTTTAAAGCATGAAACAATGTAAAAAATTTAATATTTATTATTAGTTGCTTTTGGTATCAGAGTGATGTTCACATTTTCTCACAGAAAATATATTAGTTTCCAGTGACAGAACGCAAACTGGGTATGAATTCAGACAAAAAATCTACTGAGAATTATCGAGTTGTTGGTGCCGTGACCCGGGTGTGAAAACTGTCAACAGGAGGAAAAGAGAAAGAAGTGCAAAAGGTCAAATAGAATCAGGAGGAAAAGCTGCAGCGAGCGTGAAAAAGTGTGTAAAAGTGTGAAGAAACTGATTAGAGGGCAATTTTATTTTCAGGTCCAGTTACAGGCGCTATCTGGAGCAGAATATTACACCTACACAACCCGTTATATTTCATAAATAAACCATAAATGTGTGTGTGTGTGTGTGTGTGTGTGTGTTTCTGCATGTCTGTACCTGTACATTTGGGATTTCACCTTCAGTTTTACTTTCACATGAACATAAAACTGTGATCTGACATTAAAACGTCTCATTTTTTATTATTCATAGAAGTTCATGTTTCACTTTTTCATCTCACTTTTGTCTTAATTTTAATTTAATTAATCGCTTTCATCACTAAGTCCATCGCTTGATATCGAGTTTCTCGCTAGCTTGTTAAATTTGACACCAATTTATGTGAAATTACTCCGATTTCTTATTCGGTTATTTAACGGCTGAAGCAGAGCTAAAATATGTCACGTCCATTTAGATTAATATATATATATATATATTTTTAAATATGCGTTTTAGTGATTTATTCTTAATTTTTGAGTAAATTGAAGCTGCTATTTAACTATTTGGCTCTGAAATCAGGCAAAAAAAAAAATCCTGTAAAAATACAGAATAAAAGTTGATTAGCAGTATAATAAATTACACTGGCGTATAATTCTGTAAATGCAATTACAATAAAATGATGAATTTTAACAATTATTTATAATTATTTATAATCTTCCAAACCTGACTCCAAGCAATTTTCCATTTTTATAAATTATTTAATGACATTTCAGCAAACATGCTTAATGCCGTTATGGAAACTAAAAATGTACAAACATGTATAGTGAAATATCACATTAATGAAATAAATATTAAATATACATACAGCCTGGACTTCGAATTTATATGCAAACAATATTATAATAAAATTTCTTAATGTAAATTTTATTGCAATTCTATTTACAGAATTACAGGCTACTGTTATTTCTACTGTGATGACTTTTTCCTTGCAAGTTTTCAATATTTTACTTTTATTTTAGTTTATTCACTTCACAGTACTTTTTTTTTTAATGATAATTTGTTCAATGCTTCCAAAACATGAACGTTACTATAAAATGTTTTAAAAATAACACTTTTGAAAACCCAGAATTAGATCTGAGGTCTGATCTCGTCTAATGTGCGTTAAATTTCGAGTCTGCTGACTTTTATTATTTTAATGTAAAGCAACTTTTTGGTTATTTTAACGTAAAATGTCAATCCCTGATTCTTTATAGAATAATTATCTAACAGAGACCCCGTGTGTGTGTGTGTGTGTGTGTGTGTGTGTGTGTGTGTGTGTGTGTGTGTGTGTGAAACTCCACATCAGACTCGCTTGACATTGTTATTCTGATCGGATTTATTTATCGGTTTGTACAGTACACTTCTGTTTGTCATTGTGTTTGGAAGCGACAGTGTTATTACTGATTCTTTTGCGAAGGGATTTTTTTCTCTAGCTGTATTTTGGATTAGCTCGTTGGTCTGAAAGTGCTGAAATCTATATTAGAATGTCAGAGATGTTTAATATCAGTGCTTTATGTAATATCACTTGATCCTCTTTCTCATTTTATCCCGGTACTGTTTAACGCTTTTTTCCTTTTTCTTTATAAATTCACTGCTGAATTATAGCCAGAATGATGTATTGATACTTCTTTTGTATGGTGACATTTTCCTTTTCCTGGTTTGTTTTTTGGGGAAAAGCGCTCGTCATGTTTATATCTGATGGAAAGCCTGAAAGGAAACAATGCCGATGTAAATGAAACGTAAACCTGACACTCGGTCGTGTTAGGACAAAGCTAGGATTATTAGCAATAAAGTGTATCAAGGAGTTTTGTTAAAATATTTTTTCTGGTATTTAATTTCTGTCTGAATTTGGTAGAAAAAATATTCAAAATGTTGAAAATGTTGAAATGTCCAGAATTTGGGATGCAGGATGTCGGGTTCTGAGTGATGCAGATTATACACCGATATATTCACCGTTTGTTCCCATGTAACATAAAGCATTAGAACTTTGCTGTTTTTTAATAAATCGATGTATCAAATGACATTCGTGCTGTCAGTTACTTATTTATTTACTTATTTATTTACTTACCTATTTACTTATTTGTTTACTCACTTATTTATTTGTTTATATACCTATCTACTTATTTATTTCCTTATTTATTTACTTATTTATTCACAGATGTTTGAACATTAAACTTAATTTATCTCCAATCCTATTCTCTATTTATTTCTAATCATTTTTTTATTTTGTAAATTTATTTGTTTTATTTTATATCTAAGTATATATTTTGCTTATTTTTAACATATTTTTAATTTTAAATCCTGAATAATGTTTAATATAACACAAATGCATCTCATAATTTTTGCACATTAACATTAAACGTTAACATTATTAAGAAACTTTTATTAAGAATGAAAGACATTAAATGCTAAATGTTTAACCAGAAAAAAAAAAGAAATTAAGAGTACGAATATTCTGATATTTATAATCCATGCACATGAATATGATAATATTTGGAGTATTAAGTAAAATAAAATAGTTTAAAGCATAGTTTTGTGTAACTAATGTAAACCAACTTTCAGTCAAAAGTCACATCATTTTTTTATTAACAAAAACAAGTTCATTTTAACCTTCACATCAGCGCACCGCTGTCTAATACTGTATATTAGTTGGCATTTGTTAGCTAGCTAAGTAAAGTTGGGATTAAGATTAGCTAGCTAATCTTAACCAAGTAAGGTAGCAGTTTATCTTAAATAGCTAATGTTAACTAAGTAAGGTAATGGTTTATCTTAGCTAGCTAATGTTGACTAAATAAGGTAATATTTGATCTTATCTAGCTAACATTAAGTAAGGTAATGGTTTATCTTAGCTAGCTAACATTAAGTAAGGTAGTGGTTTATCTTAGCTAGCTAATGTTAACTAAGTAAGGTAATGGTTTATCTTAGCTAATGTTAACTAAGTAAAGTAGTGGTTAATCTTAGCTAGCTATGTAAAGTTGTGATTAAGCTTAGCTAACTAATGTTAAGTAAGGTAATGGTTTATCTTTGCTAGCTAACTTTAAGTAAATAAGGTAGAGGTTAATCTTAGCTAGCTAATCTTAACTAAGTAAGGTAGCAGTTTATCTTAAATAGCTAATGTTAACTAAATAAGGTAATATTTGATTTTATCTAGCTAACATTAAGTAAAGTAGTGGTTTATCTTAGCTAGCTATGTAAAGTTGTGATTAAGCTTAGCTAGCTAACTTTAAATAAAGTAGAGGTTAAAGCAGTGTTTTTTTATGCTTTTACTTTTTTTTAAAATTTACTACAATAAAAGCTAAGATATTTACTCTCTACAGATTTAATTAAATTGAAGAACATTTTATTAAACATTTTATTGACTTGTTTTGGTGTTTTTAGTGTTTAATCCCGAAGTATCGCAGCCTGTGTGTCTGCTCTCTGCCAGAGGCGGCGCTGTTTCTCCACCTGTTAGGACACGCGGCGTGTGTGTGTGTGTGTGTGTGAGAGTGTGTGCGTGTGTGTGTGTGTGTGTGTGTGTGTGTGTGTGTGAGTGTGTGTGAGTGTGTGTGTGCGTGTGTGAGTGTGTGTGTGTGTGTGTGTGTGTGTGAGAAGAGTGAAGCCCCGCCCACTATACGGGTGCCGCAGTAAAATTGGGCGCGCATGCGCGGTGACATTCCTTTTTTTCTTGGAAGTAAGTATTGCATGGCGCGTGCCTTTCTCTTGTGGGAAAAAACTGTGAAATTTATTTAATATAACTGTGTCTAAAGTGTCACTCGGTGTGTTCATGAGTGGGACTCGGTAACGAAATCAACGCGTCGCGTTTGAAATTTGTAAAAGTGTGTAAAAAAAGAAAAGGCGCGGTGTTTATCTCTTGAGTTGTTTGAGGAGAAAGTAAGTTAGCTAAGTGGCTAACTCACCGCACGCACGAGGCCTTCCGCGCGCTCACCACCACAGGCTCACTGAAGCGGGGTTTAAGTTTATAATTTTATGTTATTTTGGTGTTTATAACGTTCATGGCGTCGTTTAATGTGGTTAAAATATTTCCCAAAGTAGTTGAGAGTTGTGTTTGGTGAGATTAGCGCGCTAGCTGATGATAGATTAGCGAAGAAACGCAAATTACTTCAGTGTGTGTGTTTGAATGTGAGGTGAGCGCACGCGCCCGTTAACGGCTCTTCACCTTAAAGCACTTTTTCATTTAAACGACATTAAATTAAAACTGAGGAAGATTTTAATGCACAATATTTTAATAACCTTTTTTAATTTTTTTTTTTTTTTTAAATCTATGCTAGTTAGCGAGTTAGCACCCTCATATGGCCTTAAACCTCGCGTGTTCTGAAGTAAAATTAAAGTTTGTGTCCTGCACCGGTTTATCATGTGCACTCCCTCACCTGTAATTAAACATTTATAACGCGTAATAACGCGGTAATGTCGCTGTGGAGCGGGGCTTTATAACCGCCGGCCTTTGGGCGTGAAAAGCAGCACCATGATGCGGCAAGTTCTCAAGCCGGAACATTTCACTTTTTCCCATCAGGAGTGTTAGTGTGAGGTGTGTGGTGGGTTTTTATGCGTTATGCAAATGAGGTAAATGATTATTATTTTTATTTATGATCATTGAGGAGGAGATTAAAGCAGCAGTGAGGAACCGCATGCGTGATGACGTAAGCCGGTACAAAGTTAAGCACGAGCTGTTGCAGTCACACCCCGATTTAAGGAATTTATTATATTATTATTTTTATTTATTTATTTATTTTTAAATCATGTTTGGTGTGACTCTTTGAGCTTATTAGTTATGCATGCAAATTAATTTGCATATCCTAATTAAATGCATGTGTAATGAAGCTCGGCTCTCGCAGCCGGACCGGTTCCAGCGCCAGAATCACGGTTCTGCTCCGGTATCCATCGCGCCTGCGCCGCTGCTTTGCCTCCTGATGCACTCGTGTGACGTTCTTCGCCGTGTCTGTGCCTCACGCAGCCGTGTTTCACTGTGTGTAATGCAGCTCTGCCCCGATGTTGATGGTGTGTTTCTTCATCAGTGCCCCTTGATTAGATCCCACCATGGCAGATCCAGATCTTGATTTCACCAGCGGAGACGCCGGGGCCTCTGTGACGTACCCGCAGCAGTGCAGCGCCCTGCGCAAAAACGGCTTCGTGGTCCTGAAGGGTCGTCCCTGCAAAATCGTCGAGATGTCCACTTCCAAGACCGGAAAGCACGGCCACGCTAAGGTCAGGAGGAGGTTCCGAGTCGTGTTCTCAGGAACCGTTCATCTGCTTTATAGTTACAGTTTTACTGATGCAGCGAATGAACTCCTCATTATGGAGCTCCATCACTGTTAAAAGAACGTAATATGGAATCAGATTATTTAAATATATATATAAATATAATTATATATAAATATAATCATTCTCCTGTAGAGCAAGTGACTGTTTCTGTTCATCATCTAATCATTAATCCTGAGTCTGACGTCTAACACAAACACGCTCATGAAATATTCAGATCATCTTATAGAAGTATCTCTAACGCTCTCATCATCCAGACTTCATTCAGAGTCCGAACACTGAAGATCAGAAGCGACTCGTTTTAAGGAATTTAGTTTTGTTGTTAAAAGTAAAGAGGAAATTCCGTGTGTGTAAAATTCCGTAACGCTGTCTGAAAATCAGTCGCGTGCTTCTGTGCGTATTAAAGCGAAGATGTGTGCGTGTGTGTTGACGGTTTGCGTAGAGGTTTCGTATTTTACAGCGTCGGCGTGCGGAGCTGCGCGTTATCGCCCCGAGAGAGACGCGTGCTCTCGTTTCTCATCTCGCTTGAAAGATGATGCACTTTGTCACGGAAAATGGTGAATATTTAGAGATCATTAACGTGGAATAAAACGTGCGGTGTTCTGAGCTAACATTAGAGTTGTTTAGAGTTTACATCGGTTAATTTATTCAAAAGAGAAAAAAAAAAAAAAGATTTAAAAGGTGTAGAATGGCGTTAAATCTAACCGTGAATAAAATCACGTCAGTGAAAATGACGGCTGTGTGGAAACGTGCGGATGTTAGACCAGAGATTTGTGAAAGGACGCTTTAAAATGTACTTTTTTAATTTAATTTTTTGTTTAATATTCAATGCATTTTTACTCCAGATGCTCTTGGTCTATATGTCTGTGTGTAATTATAGATTTCTACCTGGTTTGAGAGCACAGGCTTTTATCCTCCTGCGTAATGTTAACGTAGCTGGTAAAATATCTCGGTTAGTTTGGAGAGAGCGCTCACCTGGGACAGGTCTCACCTGCAGACTCGCGTTTAATCCTGATCTTAATGAGAGAATATTTCATAAAGGGTGAAATGTGTGTTTAAAGTCTTGCACAAGGGTCAGAGATGTGACGGATGTCCTCGCGATATTTCACATTTGTACGATAAACAATATGCATCATAAGTATATAAAAATAAGTAAATCTGTAGAGTCTGCCTTAAAAGAGCTTTAAATTATTTTTGCGTGCAAAGTGAAAACTGAAATGGAGGAAATGTTTCAGTCTGGAAAAAATAAAATAAAAATTTTAAAGATTCATATTGTAGAGCGAATCAGAACAGCAGCTTGTTATTAAAAGGATTAGTTTTAGCGAGATCACGACATCAGCGTGACGTCTCGGTCTCAGCCGTGTGTTTATCACCAGGTCAGTGTTCTCTCTGTCTCTCTCTCTCTCTGTCTCTCTCTCTCTCTCTGTCTCTCTCTCTCTGTCTCTCTCTCTCTCTGTCTGTCTGTCTCTCTCTCTCTCTCTGTCTCTCTCTCTCTCTCTCTCTGTCTCTCTCTCTCTGTCTCTCTCTCTCTGTCTCTCTCTCTCTGTCTCTCTGTCTCTCTCTCTCTGTCTCTCTCTCTCTGTCTGTCTGTCTCTCTCTCTCTGTCTCTCTCTGTCTGTCTGTCTCTCTCTGTCTGTCTGTCTCTCTCTGTCTCTCTCTCTGTCTCTCTCTCTGTCTCTCTCTCTCTGTCTCTCTCTCTCTGTCTCTCTCTCTCTCTGTCTGTCTGTCTCTCTCTCTCTGTCTCTCTCTCTGTCTCTCTCTGTCTCTGTCTCTCTGTCTCTCTGTCTCTCTGTCTCTCTGTCTCTCTGTCTCTGTCTCTCTGTCTCTCTGTCTCTCTGTCTCTCTCTGTCTCTGTCTCTCTGTCTCTCTCTCTGTCTCTCTCTCTGTCTCTCTCTCTGTCTCTCTCTCTCTGTCTCTCTGTCTCTCTGTCTCTCTGTCTCTCTGTCTCTCTCTGTCTCTGTCTCTCTGTCTCTCTCTCTGTCTCTCTCTCTGTCTCTCTCTCTGTCTCTCTCTCTCTGTCTCTCTGTCTCTCTGTCTCTCTGTCTCTCTGTCTCTCTGTCTCTGTCTCTCTGTCTCTCTGTCTCTCTGTCTCTCTCTGTCTCTGTCTCTCTGTCTCTCTCTCTGTCTCTCTCTCTGTCTCTCTCTCTGTCTCTCTCTCTGTCTCTCTCTCTGTCTCTCTCTCTCTGTCTCTGTCTCTGTCTCTCTCTGTATTGCGTTTTTGATTCATCAGTGAATCTTGAATTGAATTTTATTTGATTCTCTCTCAGCCCACTGATTCACTTCCCTCTCGTTCTGTTCTGTGTTGAGTTTTAAGTGTCGAGTTTTAAGTGTCGAGTTTTAAGTGTCGAGTTTTAAGTGTCGAGTTTTAAGTGTCGAGTTTTAAGTGTCGAGTTTTAAGTGTCGAGTTTTAAGTGTTAAATGCTGTTCTCTCGTCTGCGCAGGTTCACCTGGTTGGTATCGACATTTTCACTAATAAGAAGTATGAAGATATTTGTCCCTCCACCCACAACATGGACGTCCCCAACATAAAGAGAAACGACTTCCAGGTGATTTCCAGCACTGTGTGTGTGTGTGTGTGTGTGTGTGTGTGTGTGTGTGTGTGTGTGTGTGAGTGATAATTTTAGCATTTCACAGTAAACTTTCCAAACATTGTGGAGAAAGCAGTAGAAAGATGATCTGTAGTGTTCTGGTAGTTTCACATCATTAACAAAAATATTAAATAAAATGTATTTTATTATTTACGGGCTGCATCATGACACACACACGAGCCTAGGACATGATCATGTAATATCAGTTTTAAACAGATAAAATAATTCCTTTTTTTTTTTTTTTTTTTTTTTTTTACTTTTAAGAATAAATGATTTTCATTCTGTTTCTTCACACTGAAATCAAACTGTTTAGTTTCTTCACAAAAATAATTCATACTGAATGTAACCTGATTTTTATTTATTTTTGTTTTCACGCCGTCAGCTGGTGGACATTAACGAGGGCTTCCTGTCTCTCATGATGGACAACGGTGATGTGCGCGAGGACCTGCGTGTTCCTGAGGGTGACCTGGGCAAGGAGATCGAATCCAAACACGGCGCTGGTGAAGACATGATGGTTAGTACAGAAACACCGAATATTCTGCCTTCAAAACAAAATTTAAAAGCCTCAGTTTCTAAATCTGGTGATTTTAAATGTTATTCTTTACTTTTGTGTGTTTTCCTATTATACGGCTAATCACTTTAAATATTTAGGAAGAACACTGAACTTTGTGTCAAGCGTGCAAAGTTTAAATAACCAATATTTAAAAAGTTAAGAATTTCTGTAATTTAATTAGAGCTGTCTTTTCCCCTCCTTCTAATGAATTAATTTCCTCGGCAAGTTTCAGAGTTCTGAGATTTAATTAAACATAAATTATGAATATTTTGTTATCGACTGATTGAGGATCATCTTTTCCCTTCCATGATGCATTTAAATACCTTTTGAGGCTTTTTTCAATTTTAAAAATTGAACCTTTTTGTCTTTATTTTTAAGAGTTTGGGATTTTTTATTTATATTTTAAGCAGAGGCAAAGACCTGTGAATTAAAACCATTAAACATGATTGCAGATATTAAGCTCATAAACGTTACAGATTAGATGGCAGTGACGATGTTAAATCTCATGATATAAATGTAATTTATACTGGAATATTGATTGTAATCGCTTATCGATGCGCTCTGTGTCTGTACAGGTTCCTGAAGTGACAAGACTGTGTTTATTTTATTATTTCTGACCAGTTTGGGTTGTTTTTCTGTCTCTCCCTTCCTGCTGTGTAGATTACCGTGCTCTCAGCAATGGGTGAAGAGGCCGCAGTCGGCATCAAGGCCTTTACCAAATAGGAAGAGCGCGGGCGAGCGAGAGAGAGAGAGAGAGAGAGAGAGAGAGACTGGGCTGCTCAGGCTGCAACATGCACCACATTAAAATCTCCTGCTTTTTGGTTTTGTTTCTTCACCAAAGCTCTGGCCTTCACACACAACCTCACAACTCTTCTGGTGGTTTTTTTTTTTCCTTTTAAATAATCCCTGTTCCTCGTTCCAGTTACTCTGCTGGATGTTTTTTTTTTTTTTTTTTTTTTTTTAGGTTGTTTTGGCATTCTCACAGATCAGATTTATTTTTAGGTTCTTTTAGATTATTATTTTTCATTCCACTATGATTTGCCTTCATGATGTTTGTCAGGCCACTTACATTCCTGAGTGTTAAAACGGGATCCATTTGCCATATGTATAAAATCTCACACACACACAGATAAACACACACACACACACACACACATCATTACTTTGCAGAATTGATGCCTTTCAGTGGAATATGTGCACAATGCGTTTTAAAGAAGGGGAAGAAACGGCCCTCGCTGACACTCACCAATTTTTATTCCCCTCACTGCCTTAAGGGTGCCATAACTTTCTTTTTTTTCCTTTGTTTTTTTTTTTTATAAACATGGTTGGTTCTGTATCTGTACTAAGGTCAGCTCTCTCGGTTGATGCCTTTACCCAAAGTGAGATGCAAGTGTCCTGGTAGTTAGCACTTTGTAGTACTTGGAGTACTTTGAGTACTACTCGAAACACTTTTTTTTTTGTTTGTTTGTTTTTTTTTTAGTAAAATCACTAAGACAGAAATAAACTTCAGTGGAATTTATAAGCGCCGGTCTCCATTGTGACGTGGACAGAAGGATGTGATGGCCATGTGCAAGTACCTCTGTAACGCAATAGCAGCCTGGTTCCGGCTGTCAGACCTTAAATAAAGTGTTGAAGCCTGTTCGCGTCTCGTGTTGTAGAGTGTTTACGGGGGGTTTGTGTTTGGGTTGGTGTGTCGGATAAACGCTTCATTATCTGCATCACCGTCACAGTAAATAATTATGACAACAGTTTTAAAAGCCACAATGTGGACAAACTGCTTTATAGTGGTCTGATTGGGGGGAGGGAATTTATATTTATATCTCATCACCAGTTAATCTGTGGTTTAATGGCTCGAGTAAAATCCTCTAAACTCATTTCAGAGAGGAAGATAATTGATATATATGTGTAGAGAGAGAGAGAGAGAGAGGTTTTGATGGTCTGAAGGGTTTCTGATTTATTCCATTAACTTCTGTCTTTAAGAAGTGTCTAAACTCTTTAGATTATATTGTTAAAGTGCTTTTCTATTCTTTATAATTTTAAAAGTGTATTTAATTGCAGAAAAAATAAAAGCTAAAATAGAACCTGGAGCAAACGCTGAGCTTCGTACAGGAGGCTCTGGGACGAAAACAGAACGAAGAATAACTTTTAATGGTGTACAGGATGATCCAGGTGAGAGTCAGTTCAGGTTAAACCTGTTAGTGAGTCACGCCGCCTTTCCTTCATTAACACAGGATTAAATATTCTTACACAGGAATTTACACAGGAATAGATGGAAAAGTCTTCTTACAATAATAAATTATTTAAACTTTTTTTTAATTTCTAATTCTCCATACCCATTAAAAATGCGAAGGTGCAAGTTTTTTTTAAATTAAGAATAAAGAGATAACATTTTAAATGTTTCAACTTGAATAGAAAAGGCTGGCGCTCTCAGATTTTATTAATTAATAATTTGTTATTTTTATGCCATTAAAAATTATGAGAGAAATGAGGGAGGGAAAAAAACAGTAAAACTTTCTATAAGTCAGAACTTTATCTATTATAGATAAGGAAATTAAGTAATAATGTGTAATAATAATAATAATAATAATAATTCTGTAGTTTCTACTCGGTAAGATGGAGAATCTTCAGTTTCTTCCTGGAGAATCTTCAGTACTCTGGTCAGGAAAGAGTTTAAGATGATGGGAAATTAAAAACTACTTAAAGAATATCTTTTAAAATTTAGAAAGATGCTGATTTCCCTGTTTTCTGACCTCAAGTACCTTCAGAGGAAAGTTAATCAGTCACCAAAGGAGCTCATGACAATTTAACTGAAAATATAAAGTATAAAATGGAGGAAAAATAAAAGTTGAATATTGTGAATATTTGTGGTTTCTTTACTGATTATAAGTTGATTTGTTGATTGGACTTTTACAGGATTGAGCTGAGTATAAAAACCTGCAGTAAGCACTTTATTCCTGTGTGTGTGTGTGTGTGTGTGTGTGTGTGTGTGTGTGTGTGTGTGTGTGTGTGTGTGTGTGTGTGTGTTCTCCACCCTGCTCTCACACACTGCTATAAGGATGAGTCATGATGCTGTAATGGCTCGGCCCCAGGCTTTGTGGACTTTACAGTTAGACATTTTCTGGTTTATATATAACACGGAATAAAGTCAGTTGGAGGAAACGTGAGTCATCTTTCAGACAGAAATTCACCTAAACATGAGCTGAGTTACTGCAGGAGCAGAGACACTGAGGGCGAGATGGAAAAAACTAGCAACAGAGTGCAATAGAAAGCAGTTTTAGTGTAATAGAATAAACAGAACAACACTGACTGTGTCGGATTAATATACAGATTAAATCATCTTTAATTGTAGAGTTTATAATCAGAAATGTCTCCATGCAGGTTCCTTTGTTTAAAGTCACTCTCTGTAATACTGCTGTGTTTAAGCCGCTCGCTAGGGGGCAGCAGTGAGGCAGCTTCAGCCCACTGACTGTAAGAACCTGAACCTACAGAGAAGATTCACAGCACAGAGCTGCTGAGTTCTGCACTCTGATTGGTCAGAAGGTGTTGATTAGTTTTCTATAACAGCAGCTCTGACCGTAGTGCAGGTTTATATTAATGCACTCGTTCTAATACATTATCGTTTCTATAGCAACGGCTCATTCACAGGGACGTGGAGTTGAAGTAAGGAGACGTTTATATGTAACATGTAAGGAAGGAGTCTCCAGTGTCAGCGCTTCGTAACAGTCAGAGGAAAAGCTGTAACTGTAAGTTTTCCGACATCTTCAGGACAGAGGAGTTTACGCGTGATGTTATTGGGTGATAACAGTAACTTTAATTTTTTTTACTTTCAGAAAAAGAGATTTTGCTCATTTTTAAATCTGAATATTTGAACACACACTATTCGATGTTTTATGAGGTTTTGTTGTGATATAATGATGAAAGCAGACGCACTAAATGTCTTAATTAGAATATATATATTTTTTATCTTCACCACTTTCTTCTAAACTTTTTGCACTTTATTGAATAAAGCAGGTGAGATGAAATAAACTACAGAAGCCGAGAACATTTAGGACACACGCAGAAAGAAACAGAAGTTAAATAATAAAATTAAGTTCAGTTGTAAATTAGTCCTACATTAGTATGGTTCATATAAATGGAATATTAATTCTGCTTCCTGTCTCTGTCAGCGAAAGCGCATGCGCATTGACGTCACTTCCTTTTTAACTCGCTCTGCTCAACATGGCGCCGGTACGTCTGAGCTCTGAAGCAGCTTTTCCCTAAAAACGTTTATTTAGTAATATTTTACTGGCGGTTTTGTAGTTACAGTAATCCTCTGTGTTCGATATTTGATAGTAAATATTTATTGAAAGTTATGAAAGCGATATCAGGAAGTGACGTTAGTTCATTTTGACACGTCGGTTTGAGATCAGAGCACGTGCAGATCTGATAATAATGTGTTATTAAGAGAAAAGAGTAAAATATTGTGGTTTAGTTTGATTTCTTTTCCTCCTGGTTCACATTTTTAGAATATGAGATTTATTTACACTGAAATCCCAAAAATATAAACTGCACATGAAATATCTTTACATAACAAAACCAAACATGTGTGCAGTGGTGTGTTAGTTTTCAGTTGTTCATGCATGTAAATAAATGTTAATAAAGTTTTATGGATTTTCAAGTCATTTCATGTTTTATGAGAAAAACTGGAGTAGCAGCTTTGAGATT
Organism: Pangasianodon hypophthalmus; assembly: GCF_027358585.1. Lineage (NCBI taxonomy): Eukaryota > Metazoa > Chordata > Actinopteri > Siluriformes > Pangasiidae > Pangasianodon > Pangasianodon hypophthalmus. Next base: position 20,620,783 of record NC_069731.1, on the reverse strand, counting down.
CAGCGAGAGTTTAAAGGTTTCATTCTTGGTGTAATAAAGTTTCCTTAAATAACAAAATGGAGTAAAGAAGAAAACCTGAGCAGACACGAGCGCACAAATATCAGTGTAAACTGTCATGTAAATGTTAATAACTGTATAAACATCTATTAAGACATGAGTCCATATTATAAAATAATCATTTTGATTTATATTTATTTAAAGCATTACTTTTCAGACCCAGCTCAGCTTTACAGTTCAATCCTGAAGTGAAGTTTAACATGAAAGGGGAAAAAATGGATGATTTTTAAATGATTATTGGATTATATTCGTCTGGTTTTTCCTAGATGAAAAAAGACCGTCTAGAAATTTCAGAATTTCAGTGAAGTGTTCTTTTTTAAGCAAATAAGTTTGATTTCTTTGTACTGTTTTTGCAGAAGAGACAGCAGCCTGCAGGGAAGAAGAGCAGGAAAGGAGCTGCGTGGAAGTTCACGCTGGACTGCACGCACCCCGTGGAGGACGGCATCCTCGACTCGGCCAACTTTGTAAGAATGATCGTTGTCTGAGGGTTAAATATTAAAGCTTTTGAATATAATAGACACATCACTAATACTGCGTGATAACTAGGGTTCTCTTCCCTAGTTTAATAGCTAGGGTTCTCTTCCCTAGTTTAATAGCTAGGGTTCTCTTCCCTAGTTTAATAGCTAGGGTTCTCTTCCCTAGTTTAATAGCTAGGGTTCTCTTCCCTAGTTTAATAGCTAGGGTTCTCTTCCCTAGTGTGTCATGTTGTCGTGTCACTAACAGGAGACGTTCCTCAGAGAGAAGGTGAAGGTTAACGGTAAAACTGGAAACCTGGGTAGCGTGGTGCAGATCGCTCGGCAGAGGAACAAGATCAGCGTCTCATCAGAAAAACAGTTCTCCAAGAGGTGAGAGCTACGGAGAATCAGAGCAGTGCTGCTGTTAATTGCAAAAGTTTGTGCCCCCTTGATGGTTTTTTGAACCTAGCAACAAAAATAATGCAATTACAAGAAGTTGTGTGTTTGTGGAAAGAATCCATTAAAAGCAGAGTCTCGAGAAGCTGTTCAGAGGATGTAGAAGAGTTTAGACAGAGCTTAACATTAAGATCTTAACTATTTGGCAATTTCTGTTGTTTATGATGATAAAGGAACATTTCTGAAACCAAACACATCAAATGTGTAACTGTAAAGTTAGCTGTTGTCTATATTTTGTCATGGGGTGCACAAAGTTTTGCACTCAACCACCCATTTAAAAAAGAAAAAAATACAACAGTGCACGTTCCTGAAGATTCCTGAAGATGTAGATTTAGTGATTCATCGCGGAGTTTATAACTGAACCTGCCTGAATGTGAACTTCTTTTCTCCTTCAGGTATCTGAAATATCTCACGAAGAAATACCTGAAGAAGAATAACCTGCGAGACTGGCTGCGTGTGGTGGCGTCCGATAAAGAGACCTACGAGCTCAGATACTTCCAGATCAGCCAGGACGACGAGTCCGAGACGGACGAGTGAAGCGAGAGGAGGATGATCCTCATCTCATCCTTTATATCGAGTTCGATGATTATTTGTTAATAAATGGACGATTTACACTAAACCTGAATGTGCTGTATTTTTTTCCAATATAAAAAAAATCTACATTTTAGTTGAAATGAAGGTGATGAATGTTCATAGCAGGGTTGCCAGATCTGTGATTTGGACATTTGGATTAATTAAATTAAAGTTTTTTTTATATATATTCAAGCAAAACTGGAGTTTTTTTGTTTTAATGTGAACAGTAAACACATGTTCTCTTAAACGCGCGCGCGTGTGTGTGTAATGTGTAGTTATGATTAAACTTTAGTGAATTAACAAAAAATTAAAAATCAGTATTGCATATAGCATTTAAAATATATATATATATATATATATATATATATATATATATATATATATATATATATATATAATTTTAGGAATTTACTACGTAGTACGTTACTGAATTGGTTTTATGACTATAATCTTGTAATGAGAATTTTTTTGAGAAAGAAATTACATGATTTTAAGATTCGTTTATTAAAATAAACAAAGCTATTTTTTGTAAATATTAGAATACTTTTCATGATTTTAAGGTTTATATTCTTTTTTGTATTTAACTGTCTCTTTATTTTCTCCTTATTATATCATATCTGTTAATTCTGATTTTTTTCCCTAGAGATTCTGATGCAGCTCGAGTTTGAGACACGAAGCTGTTTAAATATTAGATAAAATTTATTTATCAATGCTGTAAAATGTTGCTCAGATGTCAAGAGCATCAACACACACTGTAAAAGATTTGGTTCCTTCATGTACAAGAAAGAAGAGGAAAAGTTCCTCATGGTTCCTGTTACAGTTTTTATTTCAGTCTGATTTTTTTATTAACGTTAGATTGCGAGTTATAGAGCATAAAAAGTTTAAAAGTTGTGCACTAATTTCCTTTGAGATAATTGAATGAAAGACTTTTTGATCTCTGATGCTCCTCATTGATCATCGTGAAGTATCTCATGGTGTGAAAGTGCTCAGTTAGGTGTTAACTTCTGAGAGGAACCTTTACACAGAGCTGTGGGTTCATTTGGTGTTTGATCATGTGGATCAGCTGATAGAGAGATAATCTCATCAGCGTCTCTCAGGAGTGAGAGGAACGGAGTGAGAGAGCTTTGGATGGAGGACGTCGCTATAAATACTTAGAGAAGTTCCCTTTTTTTTTTTTACATTTAACCAGGAACCACACAAGAGCTGGTCATGGAGGTCTCCACTGCAGACATATGGACAGGAACGAGAAGAAAACGAATCCGTGGACGCTTCCGTGCGACTCTTGCTGGACTTCTGGAGCTTGAAGTCTTAAGAGTGAGGCACAAAGAGATGGTGGAGGTGGCGCTGGAGAAACGAGAGAGTCCTGATCACTTAGATGATCTAATAACATTCCAACCAGGGCGATATCGGTATTGGGTGGAAGAGAGTTCTGTTAGGCTGAAACTCAGACGTAGTCTTTCACATGAGAACCTCACAGATGTTGGAAATCCCAGAACATTTCTGGACCTGAGAAGAACGGGTGTACGTCACTCATCTGAAGATCTACAAGATCTCCACTGCCATGAATGTGAAGACGGGAGGTCAAGGGTGAGCTCTGGATTCTGCGAGAGTCACGATGACGCCATGAGTTCTCTTTCCACCTCTTTGGCTTCGTTAAGTCACCAGAGCACTGACAGTTCAGCAGGTTATGGACGTGAACTTCAGACAAACTCCATGTGCAGGTCTCGTTTATTAAAAAACAAACAGGAACAAGTGAGGAAAGGTGACACCATGACTCCAGGCTTTTCACAAGTTGTGATTCCTGAAGCTGGATTCTTATCCGTGGTGGAGCTGTACCCTGATTCCCACTGGCCCGATATCTCCGACATCCTGCAGCCGCAAGTCGTCCTGGAACCGTCCTACAGATCTGATCTGAGAAGTCTCCAAGGCTCAGAAGTTTATTGCTATCCTAGTCCACTCCACGCTGTGGCCTTGCAGAGCCCGCTCTACGCTCCACAGAGCCCGGAGCACAAGAGGAAGAACGAGAGATGTTCTCCAGGAACTTTTATCTCCAAGACTAGCTCCTTGCTGAGATCAGATTTTATTCATGGACAGAGGACAGCTTTTGACTGTAGCCACTCCTGTCCAGATTCCTCCACTACCATGAAGTCGTTCATGTCCATAACTTCTTCTCCTGCTCGTTTAGAGAATCCCCGGTGCGAGGAGATCGTTTTGAAGCGAGCACGAGGTGAAATGTGGAACCGCACCATGGTAGAGTGTTCAGGAATCACCTCATGGTCGAGGAGAAGCTTGGCCTCACTCCATCGCACATGTTCAATGGGCAAAAGCGGAACATCTTCATTTTTCAAATCAGTGCTTTTCCAGAACAGAGCTACAGGATCACCAGAATCTGGACCTCCAAGATCTTCACAAGCTCCTAGTCCAGGATTCAGAGGACGACTCGGTACACACAAGAACCGACTTAGAAGACACACAGCTGCTTTGACCAACCTGAACATTTATACAGAAAGTAACGGGACTTTGTGTGTTAGAACCTCAGCTGAGACAAGCGTGCTTCATCACCAACGTTCCTGAGGTTTTCATGAGAGGAACCTCTGTCTTCTGTAGAACCAATGAGCCAATTACCTAAAAAAATAAAGAAGGACTGTTGATATTCTGTTCCAGGAAGTTTAACAGGTTCGAGAGTTCTGTGTGGAACCTGAAAGGGAAACTCTCTTTGATAGAGTTCTACAGATGGTTCCCTTTAAGGATTTCTCTACGCTTTAGAGTGTTGGATAGAACTTTATTCTCGTAAGCGTGTAGTTCTGGTTTGATTGCACTGTTTATACAGAACTCAGAGGTTAAATTGATGTTTCTGGAGCTTTAATTAAGGTTCCTCGAGGAGGATTTTGCCCCTGAGACGATCCAAAGAACCTTTAAAAGATCTTCCAGGATCCTACTGTAGAGTGTAGATTCTCCTGAACGCATTAGTGTCCTCTATTACATTTACATTTATAATTTGATATTACAGTGATGATGTTAAAGCTTTTTTTAAAAGTAATATTTGTCCATATTGCTGTTTAAAAGTCTTTAATAAACTCTAACAAGTGAAACATTTGAATGGCACCTGAGAATAAAATGAAATAAAATTAAATGAAAGTAAATCTTGTTATAAGTCAGACAGTTATTCTCATCATTTTCAGAATTAAATGCAGGTTTTTAATCATCTGAAGCGCAGCAGCTCTGGGATTTCAGAGCAGTGACAGAGGCTCATTAACACTCGCTGTGTTTCTCACTGTGTTTAAACGCAGCCACGTCGTTATCTCTGATTTAATCACTCAGGAGGAGACGGATTCACAAAACTCACCATAATTTATATTTAAAGAGCTGTTTTTTTCCCTGAGGTCCAAATCTACTGTATTCCAGAAGCATTAATGCCATCAGCAATATAATTAATCATACAAATAATAATCATATTATAAAAATCTAAATAAAATTAGAACTAATATGATCAGTGCCTGTGCATAACAAGCTGCTTAGATATAAAGAGAAAAACTATCTCTCATTATTATTATTATTATTATTATTATTATTATTATTATTATTATAATACTGTGTTTTGTAAAAGGCCTTCAGAATAAAACACACTGTTCATTTGAGTCATTTTAGTAATTTGTAAATGATATATATTTACAAAAATAACTCAGTTCAGCTTCCTCTGGGTTCTTCGGTTTGTCTTCGGTTTGTCTGAAGAGGGAAGGTTCTGTGTGGAACCGATCAGAGACTTCAGCAGAACTCCTTTAGAAACCTGTAGAGGTTCGGCTTTCTGAGGAAGAGTTGAAGTTGTGTAAAGAGATAATTATATGAAATAATTATTCAAGAATAAATTCAGATAAAAATAATTGATATGTAATGAAGTTATAATTAATTATAGGTATAATTATTTATTTAGTAAAATCTTCTTATTTTTAAACTGCCTGTGTGTAGGTAGGAGCTCCGCTGGATCCAGCAGATGTCACCAGAAATCCAAATTTCGAACAGTGATCTTCAGCATTACACAATATTTCATCTGAACTCAGTTTTTTTGGTGTTTTTTGAACTTACTCCAAGAAATAATCAGATTCCTGCTCTTTCTGCTCAGCTCATCACTGTCACTGTTTCTAATCCAAATACTTTTCACACCTAAAGTGTTTTTTTGTACAAACGTCTCCAATTTATCTTCATGAAAGTTTTTTTTTTCTTTAGAAGGAGCTTCAGGAGGAACGCAGAGCTTATGGAGGTGTTTTTGTTGGAGGAGATGTGAGATATTCCCATGTGTGATGATACCTGTGTTCCAGCTGCAGATAAAAAGACTTTTCTCAGAAATAAATGCTGGAATAAGAGGGAAAAGGTGCAGCCGGGATTTTATGAGTCTGACTTCAGTCCAGAAACCTGCTGCTGGTTCTGGGAGGTTAAAATCCTATTAGACTACAATCCAGACTCTTAGAGCACAGAGATAACGATGAGATCACTGACATGAGATAAGTGGTGGGTTTATTATTATTTATATTTTAAGACAAGACTTAATTTGAAATATTCTGATTTATGTCCTGGTGAATAAATGGTTAGGGATTTTTTTTCATTAGACATCCCATAATCCCAGTTAAACAATGCAATTAAATAAAATAATTATGATTAAGACAATAATTAATTAACTGCTGAAATGTGCAGATTATAATCCCTGATTTTTAAGATGTAATTCCTCGACATCGAAGCTTGCGCTGCTTGCTCGTGTTTTTTTTTTCTTTTTATAAGTTTATTTTGTTGAAATCTCTTATTGAATTAAAGTGAGCTCTCTGTTCATTATCTTTGAGTTCTGTATCTCATTTTATTTTGTTTTATTTTATTATTTTCTGTCCTGCACAGTTATGATCAAACAAAACTTCAAACAAAATGTGTCTGATTTTCAGAAAGGTTTCTTTTGATGGCTTTCCTTTAACATGGCTGTGTGCCTCTTTCTAAAACAGAGCTCTGTGTGTGTGTGTGTGTGTGTGTGTGTGTGCCAGGGATCAGAATGTTTTGTACCTTGGCTCAGTTTTTATAGCACACACTTAATCAAACCCCACTCCTGTCTGCACTGGACAGAACTTAGGCACGGAATCCAGAAGCTTCTGAAACACACACATGGTATCAGATGAAGAGTGGAATGTAAACATACAAATGCAAAAATCTTTTACACACCCTTCATTACAACAACACTCATCATTATCATCGTCGTCATTGTCTTCGTCACAGTGCTTTTGTGAAGCTCTTAGTGAGCTGCTGATGTAGTTAGAGCGTCACCATAGCAACAGTGAATCTAAAGCAGATGCCCGATGCAGATAGAGGAACCGAGCAGAACATCCTGGAATACTGCAGTCCGGCTCTCGCACTCTGACCCTCGCGATGTGTGTAGTCTTGTGTAGTGTTTAATATGATGTCATTTAGTGTCAGTTCTGTTGTCATTACAGTCACGCTGAAAATCACATGAAATCATGTTCCCTACATGTCAAAAATAAACACATGAAAAAATTACATGTGAAAATAAAACAAACATGAGAAGCATTTTTTTTAAACCAATTTATGCTCGGGCCTTTTAAACACTTTACATTATGTTACACAAATTTTCTAATCACATGTGGATAAGAGTAGATAAAGAACTGGAGTGTCCTGCACAGAGCCCTGACCTCAACCCCACTGAACACCTTTGGGATGAACTGGAACACTGACTGAACCCCAGACCTCCTCGACATCCCAACATCAGCGCCTGACCTCACTAATGCTCTTGTAGCTGAATGAACACAAATCCCCACAGCCACGCTCCAACATCTAGTGGAAAGCTTCCCAGAAGAGTGGAGCTCATTATAACAGCAAACACACGGGGAATAAATCTGGAATGAGACGTTCAACACGTACATATGGGTGTGATGGTCAGGGGTGCACATACTTTTGACTGTATAGTGTATGTGAAAGCAAACCTGCGATTATGAGCTCCGCTCTCAGACGAGCTCTGAATCGATCCTGTGTGAAAAGCTGAACTGAATTTAATTTAAGTACTTTTCCACACTAGATGAGTTTTAATTCTGCTATGTTTTTATTGTATAATGTTGAAGTGAGTGTTTGTACAGATCTGTAACTCTGCATTCATGTATAAAGGCTTTCAAATGTCTCTGTGTAAACAATCCGCTGGTATAATGGCACTTTTAATGGCTTTAATGGATATTCTGTTTGTTTCTATGCACACATTTCTTTTCCTGATGCCTCATTCAGGCAGCAGCTGCCCCACATACACACACACACACACACACACTTTGCCGTGCATCCTGCTTTGTGTGTCTATTTAATTCCCGTAAGAACAAACATAAGCAGAGTGGCTCGTGCTGACAGTGAGACAATAAGATCCATCATCATCATCGTCATCATCATCATCATCGCAGGTCTTCATTCATAATGCAGGAGATCTGATCATTTCTTAATCCTGCTCAAACTTAAACAATCCTGAACCAGCAGAACTCAGAACTTTTACAGTATGATAAATGTTTATAAGGAAGGAACGAGAATGTGAATGTGAACGAGAATGTGAACGTGAATGTGAATGTGAACGTGAATGTGCACTGGGAAAATGGATCGCTCTTTATCGCAGCATGGCCGGTTTTTACTCCTGACACCGTCACCATAGCGACAGGTCGTCTCGAGCGGAACCTGAGATCCACTCGAGCCTCGAGAGCCATTCTCCAGAGGGAATTAAAAATGAATTAGGTGCCACATCCCTGATCAGACCAAACACTCATCCTCATGCTGCCTTATCAGCTTCAGTTTTTCATCTGTTACTCTTTTACTCAGAGTCCCGTTAAAGGCTGATGATTAGATCCTGGATTTTGTTCATCGCCAAAGAAAAGTTGCATTTCACAAGTTTAACTGATACTGAGCATAAGCAAAGGCAGCCTGAAAAGTGTAGAGCAACCAAGCTCTAATAAGATCTTAATGTTCATGTTTTCTTTCTGAACACGTATCTGTGTGACATGCTGTATGATGAGGCAGGATGGAAGTGCACATTCTCAGCATTGGCTCGATTAGAGCAAATCCAGAAATCATTATCAAAATCCATAGCAGGGATCAACACACATGTATGCAATATCAATACAGCGCAATCAATAATAATAATAAATTAAACAAAACAATAGCTCAGGTACTGGAGAGAAAGTCCGAAAACAACAGACAATAAACAACCCTGAGAAATGCACGATACAATTGGCAAGACTTCGCAACACAAAGAGAAACACTAGGGTATACTAAGTAGGCAAACAAATCAAGGTGAAAACACAGAACAGGTGTACACAGTAAGGTAATCAGCCATGGCAGAACAGGGACAGAGACAGGACTAGACGTGTCAGAACACAAAGCAAAGCACATGGAGAACGAGAACGAAGCTCACGTCACTGAGAGCTGTAACTCGTCCTGAGAGTGGGGATTCTGTCAGCCTTTATTACTGAAAACTCTCGAGTCACGTCACACATCTCAACATGGTTTCATTGCAATTTCTGATTCTTCGTGCCTTCAGTTTACTGTCAGTTTTTGGTTCTGGTGTGTGTTTGGTTCCTCCGAGTGTTTCACTATCAGGTAGAGCTCAGAGTAGATGGTTTTATTACTATGATGGTCACTAATATACGCGACTGAATCTGATTAAACATTTCATTTGAAGAAAACGTTTGATGAATCACTGATTATTGTGTGATGTATTAATGACATGATGTTGATGAATGATAATTACAGTCATTTTACTACAGTAAATTTGGATACACCACATTAAATCAGATTTTTAAATCCTGGAACAAATGAACATCCCCTAATATATAAGCATTACCATGTTTACATATGGTTACCATGGTTACATATGAGCCCAAATATCTTTTATTGATTAACAGTAAGCTGAAAATAAATTAAACTGTGTTTTCCACTTTAATATCAAACATCAACCCCTTATATATCACGCTATCATATGAGTGTGAGACAGTTATTATTATTGTTATTGTTGTTATTATTATTTTGAATTGTATTTTATTATTAACTGTTCTTGATGCATGCTTATATACTTTGTTTTATGTTATGTACTCCTGTTTCTATTTTCTTTTCCTATGTAAAGCGCCTTGAGAGGCCTTTTTAAAGGTGCTATATACAATAAAGTTTATTATTATTATTATTATTATTATTACAATCAGAGTTACAGGTCAATTAAAAAAAACTCAATAAAGCATCACACTATAAAATACAGTGCATTTTTTGCACCTTCATAACAGAGTCTTCAGATCACTTTTATTAAATATTGCTGGATATTTCAGTATAAAAGTCTAAAGTCTAACTTTTGACCTTGAGGAAAGCTTTTAAACGTTTTCTCCTTTCAGCCAGAGCTCCATGTAGAGAAACTGGACACCACATTTTCATATCATGATACCTGTCTAACTCTCTGCATGATTTACAGCAAACACTTTAAAGCTGTTATGCAGTTTATCGTCACAGTATCGTGTTATCGATTATCAGCACGTCACTAAGCAGCAGCAGCATACAGTTAAGCCGCTGTAGTTAACCCTTTCCCCTTTAGTTAGTGCACATCCGGGTATTCTGCTGATGTATGGCTGGATCTGTGAATCAATGAGGACACACGCAGTGCGCGCGCAGGAGCGCAGGAGCGGCGATGACGTCAGCAGCCGGCGCTGAATGGGCCCCATGGGGATGAATAATTAATCTGCGGCTCTGAGCTAATGGAGGAGTGGGTGAATAATTCAGCGCGTCTGTGCGCTCCGAGTCTCCGCTGTGGAGCTCCAGCACCGCCATGGAGCACTGCACCGAGCAATCTGCACCACGAACCGTGAGTTTCTCCTCCACAATGTCCATTCCTTCCTGCTGTTTCCACCTGTTCACCTGTCTCCATTACAGCCTTAAAGCCTTCAGCTCCGTGGTGGTGAGAGGAGCTCTGAAAGGGTCAGGTGATGCTTCTCTTCTCCATCAAATATCTACTTTCTAAAATAACATCTAACATCTGCTAGAAAGTGCCAGCTGTTTGCCTGATGTTGTCTCTGGAGTCCTGCTGGACCTGGATGGAGCTTATACACAAAATAAATCCGAATTTCTCTCCAGCAGATAAACTGAGATGTGTGTGTGTGTGTGTGTGTGTGTGTGTGTGAAAACCTCACACTCTTCTTCTGCTGGACTGACTTTTATCAGAAACGCGTTTTGGTGTAAATCTAGCTATTCTAAACAGCCAGCTCGCTTTTCTCGTTTGTGATTGGCTGAGAGTGCAGAGGTGTTATCTCAGGTGTGATGTGTCTGAAATGTGGAGGAGAGAAAAGTGGAGAAGTGGAGAAGTGGAACAGTGTGTGTGTGAATGCAGTGTCCTGTTTAGTGTCTGGTGGAGATCTGTCAGTGTGCAGGTATTTATCTGTGTGTGGGGACCGAGTGATGAGAATAAGACTGAATATGTGACCATCTGTTCCATAGAAGCATTTGTTTGTTTGTTTGTTTGTTTGTTTGTTTGCTTGCTTGTGTACATTATTAGAGGAAAAATGCCTAAAACAAACAGGTCAGGTTTCGGTGTAGCGTTAGTTGGGTAGGTTAATACGCAAGTCAATACAAACAGCCCACAAAGTTAGATTTACATGTGTGTGTGTGTGTGTATGTGTGTGTGTGTGTTTGTGTGTGTGTGTGTGTGTGCGTGTGTGTGTGTGTGTGTGTTTGTGTGTCCTGACAAGCTCAAAAATAACAATCGTTATTATTTATCACCATTAATGTGATTTTTCATTATAGATAATCTTTTTTTTCCACAATCCTCCTTAGTCACATTAATTTTTGTGTTAATCCTTGCTAAAAAAATGCTAAATATTTAATGAATATTTAATAAACAGCTAAACAAAGTGAAAATAAATAGCCCGCGTGTGATGACGCAGGTATTTTAACCTTATTAAAGCTGTGATTTATTGCAGTAAATGGTGCAGTCGGACATGTTGATGGAGATCAGATTAGATCTGATGGAGCGTCGTACAGCTCCGTGTCTGTGTGTGTCCTTAACTCTTCATGTTAGTGTGTAAATATTTGGCATTGCTTCAGCTTCACCCTCACATCAGCGCTGAGGTGTTTATAATTACTCCATCATTTCCTCCCTATGAAACTGAAATGTCAAAATAATGATTAAAATAAAAACAACACTTACAAAGCACTTAAACTGGAGACTGCATTAGCGTTAGCTTATCTCTAATTTCAGATTTATCAGCTCTCCAAACTGGACGAGGGTGAACCTGCTAGTTTAACGCTGACAGGAAACCAACATGTGACTAATGGAGTAACTGATAAACACTGCACTTCATCCATCATCATCATCATCATCATCATCATCATCATCATCAGGCGTGTGATCTCATTTTCCAGTATGTTAGAGAGGTCAGGGATGAACACTGCTCCCATGTGAGCTGTCTTTCCTCACTAAAGCCACATTATGTGATGAAATATAACTACATAATACCTCTCTTTCTCTCTCTGTCTCTCTTTCTCTCTTTTCCTCTCTTTCCCTCTCTGTCTCTCTTTCTCTCTCTCTCTCTCTCTCTCTCTTTCCCTCTCTCTCTCTTCTCTCTCACTCTCTCTCTTTCCCTCTCTCTCTCTGTCTCTCTGTCTCTCTCTCTCTCTCTCTCTCTCTCTCTCTCTCTCTCTTCCCTCTCTCTCTCTCTGTCTCCCTCTCTCTCTCTCCCTCTCTCTGTCTCTCAGCATGCTTATTCATGTAGGTATTTGCTCGTCCTTGCACTTGACAAGCTCTGAAAGCTGCATGTCAGGCTTCAATCTCAAAATAAAGCAACTCTCATTAGTGCCACAGTGAACAGACTTTTTAAAACAGAAAACACACACACACACACACACACACACACACACACACACACACACACTGAGCGGTGTTTACACAGTGTATGTCGTGCTCAGGGTGTGGTGGTTGGCGAGCGGTGAAGAATGGCTCGTCTCTGGACTCTGGTCGTGACGTCAGTGCTTTGTCTGAACATAAAGAGGAAATGCAATTAAATTCACATCATCAGTCAAGTCAAGGTTCCTCTGAATGAATCATCTGCACGGACACACAGAGCTCGCTGTCTGTGTTAGGATTAAAATCTAGTGCAGTTTTAGAAATCTTTACAATTAAATCAAAGCATTTTATCATATTTTTATTATGGATTTTTTTCTGTGTGTGTTTCTGTACAGTTTCCTGATTTAGCTCAGTCTCTTTTTTATTTTATTCAACCTTATACCACAGCGCTGCCGAAGTCTCGAAGCAGAAGGAGTTGATTAGTTTACAGCTCTGACAGCAGCGCAGGTTTATATTAATGCGCTCGTTCTGACACGTTATCGTTTCTATAGTAACAGCTCATTCACGTGTACAGCGGACGCTCCACTGATAATAAATGGATTAAAAATTCCTTGTTTTCTGGAAGGAGATGTTTCTGTAACATTATGGAAGGAGTCTCCAGTGTCAGCGCTTTGTAACAGTCAGAGGTAAAGCTGTAACTGTAAGTTTTCTGTCTTCAGGACAGAGGAGTTTACGCTTCTTTGCGGTTTCTCAGTAACGTGCGGAACAAGCTGCGTGTTTTATTCTTATTAACTTGAAGAGAGAGAATAAAGAGGCTGGTGAGGGAACGAGTGTTTATAGCTGCTATAACGTAAGTGACAGCAGGAACTAACCCATTTCACTGAACACTAAATGTAACAATAAACAGATAAAGAGGATGATGTCATTCTTTAATAAATGAATAAATAATTGTAAACACTGTGGTATAAGAGAAATAAAACACTGTTTCAGGAAAATAATCCACTTCAGGGTGCAGTAACTCCGCATTACGTTCAGGCCGCATCGCACCACCACGTTGTGGATTATTTTCCTATAATAGCTTCCCCTCCAAGTGTTTTATTCTTATTTTGTACTTTGTACAAACTGTGCATTCGCTGTGAAAGTACAGGCTTTAATGAAAGCGTGCCACAACAAGGAGAAATGAGTGGGCTGCTCAGACACGAGAGACTGATCAGAGTAATTACAGCATCTTTAAACGGAAAATGAGAGAGAGAGAGAGAGAGAGAGAGAGACAGAGAGACAGAGAGAGCAAGAGACAGAGAGAGACAGAGAGAGCAAGAGACAGAGAGAGAGAGAGACAGAGAGAGAGAGAGAGAGTTTCCCCTCCATCTCTCTGATGATCTCTGCACATCTGCATTTCTAAACCTCAGTTTTTTTCTGTAGCAGAGATGTTCTCTGACTCTGAGCGGTTCTCTCACACTGGGGATGATTATTACAGAACAGCTCTTTGGGGGCGTGTCACTGTTTCAGGGGCGTGTCTGTGTTTCAGGGGCGTGTCACTGTTTCAGGGGCGTGTCACTGTTTCAGGGGCGTGTCACTGTTTCAGGGGCGTGTCTGTGTTTCAGGGGCGTGTCTGTGTTTCAGGGGCGTGTCTGTGTTTCAGGTCTGGAATCAGTCTCTGGCTGTAATTGGAGTGTGTCTGATGTCTGACGTCACAGTGAAAGAGATGAAAAACACACACGTGAACACAGTGAAGTGACGTGACGAGACGTGACGAGACGATACAGATTTCCAGCTGAAGGAGAAAGTGAATCATATTTAAATTAACTACCAGAAGATTGAGTTAAAGGAGCAGTACGTAATGATATTAAAGGAGCAGTACGTAATGATATTAAAGGAGCAGTACGTAATGATATTAAAGGAGCAGTACGTAATGTTTAGCGCCCACTGCTGCAGCACAAAGAATTACAACTGCAATATAAAGGCTCACAACCCGCCCCTTTTCCCCAACTGACTCCGCCCACTCTGTTCAAACAATATACTTGCCTTGTGGGAAGAGGGCGTGGCCGAGCAGCTCTGATCCTACCAGGGGTGTGGCTAATTTCCTGAAATGTAGAAACTTTACAAAATCTTTATTTTTAATAGCTTTAATACTCTGCCACAGAAATGATTTTTGATTGTGACTTTTTTACATAATATTTTACACATAAAATATTATTATTAATATTATTATTATTAGTAGTAGTAGAATAGTAATTTGGACCGTTGTGTAATTTTTTTTACACTTTAGAACTTTCTATTACTATTATGCACTTTTTCTCTGCGTCAACAGCGTAACAGTAAATATAATGCTTTTTATGCAGATTTAAAAAAAACACCTGATCTTTTACCTTTACCTGATTTCTCTCAGTCTTTAGTTATTTTTAATATACAGGAGAAGAAGCCTGTATACGGACACAGCAAAGATGACTGGCTTTTTCATTTTATTTCATTTTCTCTCATACTTTTACAAATCAATTTCAACGGCACGGCAATATTGCACCTCACAAATTTAAAGTGTCTTTACATTTATATGATTGTTAGAAATCGAGAAAGGTTTTTAAAGAAACTGTGCATTCTAACAAAAATCAAATGAAGCACAAAAATATATTTTCTGACCTAAAATCTTAACTCTCAGCCTCTGAAGGCTAAAAACTGCGTCAAGAATCGTTCCTGATAACAAGCTCAACTTTAAGAAGCAGTAATCAGTGAAGTGTTTAAAATGTTTCATTATCACTGCTTTAATATCTCTAAAGTCCGGGACGTTCTCTTCACTGCTGAATGAGGAGAACTGTGTGTTTTAGTGATAAATGGAGAACTGTAATGTCCTCTGAGCTCCTACACAATAACTCTATCTTTCATTTACAGAGAATTCAGGATCAGACGCTTCGTCACTGCAGTAATTAAACACTGCGTCTGTCACTTAGAAATAATTTTAATATTGTTTTATCTGGAACGATCATGCTTCATCCTTCATCAGTGCCGTGACGTTAAACACTGAAACTGTTGGATCTTCAAACAGAAGTCAGACAGAATTCCCAAATTCTTCTTATCGCAGAAACAGATGTGAACAGGGTGAAGTTGGATTTCAGTCACTATGGCAACCGGTTCTGGGATTTTTCCTAAACAGCTTCAAGAAACTGAGGCAAAAAATCTGAGAATAAATTTATTCTCTTTTGCATTCACTTGTTTTTATACATTTCTCTCATTCTTTTTTCTGTATCCCAGATTATTTTCTCTCTGTATTTTAATCATTACACTCTTTTTTCTTCTTTTTTAAAGTGTTATATAAATAAACATTATTATTATTATTATTATTATTATTATTATTATTGTTATTATTATTATCAGGCTAACTCAGTTCCTCGGACATCATGAAGCTCTCTGTTCTTGTTAGCCTGAGAGAGACGAGGAGCTGAAGATCACAGTGACGAGGAAACGCTTCACCCGCGTCTCTGAGTGAAGATGATGAGCTCTGTTTTCGCTAAGCTGAACCCCCGGAGGATCAAGTGGGAGGCGTCATGGTACGGCCTTCACTCTCGCGTGCTGAGAACCAAACCTCTGCACTCCATGCAGGAGGGTTCTGGGGATCTACACGGAACCGCCAGACTGGCGCAGGTTCTCACCACCGTGGACCTGGTGTCTCTGGGCGTGGGCAGCTGCGTGGGCACGGGCATGTACGTGGTCGCCGGGCTGGTTGCTAAGGAAATGGCAGGACCAGGAGTGATCTTGTCATTTATCATCGCTGCTGTGGCATCGATTCTGTCAGGTGAGAGGCTCGTTCATCAGACACGACATTTAGGAAGAAGTTCAGGCGTTGAAAGCCGGATTAAGATGGTGCTTCATCTTATATGAGACGGGTGGTGTGTGTGAAAGAGTCTGAAATACATTTCCATCATCTCCATCATCTCCATCATCTACACCATCTACACCATCTCCAACATCTCCATCATCTCCATCATCTACACCATCTACATCATCTCCATCATCTACACCATCTACACCATCTACATCATCTACATCATCTACATCATTTACACTATCTACACCATCTACATCATCTACATCATCTCCATCATCTACATCATCTACACCATCTCCATCATCTCCATCATCTACACCATCTACACCATCTCCATCATCTACATCATCTACATCATTTACACCATCTACACCATCTACATCATCTACATCATCTACACCATCTACACCATCTACATCATCTACATCATCTACATCATCTACAACACCTTCCTCATCTAATATTTCTCATTATCAGGTTACACTGAAGCAAATATGAGATTATTCAGCCTTTATCTAGACAGTTAATAGTTTCAGTTTTCCGTAAGGAGATGTTTATTTAACATTGATGGAAGGAGTCTCCAGTGTCAGAGTTTTGTAACAGTCAGAGGTAAAGCTGTAACGTTAATCTTCAGGACAGAGGAGTTTAAAAGAAACCTTTCTGATCAGGAAACACTCTGGTGTAGGTTCGGCATGGAGGTTTTAATGGTTCCGCCAGATGAGAAATATTACGTGATATTTTTTCAGTCTGTCACTTTATTGTTCACAAGTCCAGGTCCTGACCGTGTTTTATCTCAGCGTGTGGTCTGAACTGATACAGAGGTCGTGTTTTGTTTATCATCGAGGTGTGTGCTATGCTGAGTTCGGCGTGCGAGTGCCAAAGACCACCGGCTCGGCGTACACCTACAGCTACGTGACGGTGGGGGAGTTTGTGGCCTTCTTCATCGGGTGGAACCTCATCCTGGAGTACCTGATCGGCACGGCGGCCGGAGCGAGCGCCCTCAGCAGCATGTTCGACTCTCTGGCCAACCACAGCATCAGCCGATACATGATCACACACCTCGGCACTCTCAACGGCCTCGGTACGACACCATCTCACAGGTTCTGGAGAACGTTAACAACGTCATAGGGTGGAGTTTTTCCTGTGCTGTGTTAATAAAGATAAAGAAAACGTTAAAAACAATCACTGATATGATCAAGTTTTTTGTAAGGAGAAGGAGTCTCCAGTGTCAGCGCTCTGTAACAGTCAGAGGTAAAAGCTGTAATTTTAAGTTGTGTTAAATTGTTACTCAGGGTTTTGATCAGTGATTTTCTAATTCTTGTTCTAATTATTAGTCATTTTTAATAATCAGTATATCAAATACAAAAAGACTAGATGATGGGTCTGAATTCATCTCTCTGTCAGCTGAATAATATTTTGGTGATGCAGTTGGAGTGCGTGTCCACGCTAAACGATTCTCCTCTTTGCTCCTCTTCAGGTAAAGGAGAGGAATCGTATCCCGACCTGCTGGCTCTGGTCATCGCCGTTATCGTGACCGTGATCGTAGCTCTTGGAGTGAAAAACTCAGTGAGCTTCAATAACGTCCTGAACGTGGTGAATCTGCTCGTGTGGGTGTTCATGGTGATCGCAGGACTCTTCTTCCTGTCCGGAGAGAACTGGGAGGACGGCAGGTTTCTGCCCTACGGCTGGTCAGGGGTGAGGATGAAAACAGTTTATTTTTAATAAAATAAAATGCAGCCGTTATCTCCAGCACATGTATGAAGTTTTCAGTTTAACTTACTGTTAAAGATGAAGAATTTTAATGCTGAGGTGATTAATAATTAACTATTAAAACCTGAGACATTCTCAATGCAAAACTTTTCATAATTCATAATTAAACCTTTCATCCACTGTATGGAGAAAATGGAAAACATTGCAAACATAATCTTGCTGTTTAGCTTTTTTTCATTCTGTTCTGCATTTACAGCGTACTACACTATTCTCAATTTTATTAAGTCACTACAAAATATTGAATGTCTGTGCAGTTTATGTTTTTCATTAAATTAATGAATTAATTAGAAGTATTGGCCTTAAAATTAGCATTGAAATCTTCTTAATGTCTAAAAATGCAATAATAATTTTATTTAAAACACAAATTTTTAATTTTTAGCATTCATTTCTTATTTTTTCCCCATTTTTTTTACAACACGTTTAACTGATGTTTGATTACCAAGAATATACTCAACTGTTATGAAATGTAATAGTTATAGTTCTATGAATGAAAATTACACTGAAATATCTTGTGATCACGTTGATGTATTATATTTTACAGGTGATGCAGGGAGCTGCTACTTGTTTCTACGCCTTCATCGGGTTTGATATAATCGCCACTACAGGAGAAGAAGCTAAAAGTCCAGACACCTCGATTCCCTACGCCATCACCGCGTCACTCGTCACGTGTCTAACGGCATACGTGTCTGTTAGTATCTCACACTCACAAACACAGACGTTTTCTCCTGCATGGTAATTATATATCATGACATTTAAACGTCAACACAGAAGATTTTATAACACAACTCAGCTTGACATCAGAGGCTCTGTGACAGCTAATGTGTGTTGAATAAGCCTTCATAAACGTTTATGTACATTTAAGAGGTTGAAAGGCTTATGTAGCTGTTGTGTAGCGTTATAAACACTTTACTTAACATACCTCTCGTAAAAATACAGTAAAAAAAAACAGACAGTGTAAGGAAACACTTATTTAAATGCATTTTAATACTTATTCAAGGATATTTTACTGAATATGTCTACTGCTGGAAATATACAGACATATCAGATGAAGTATTTTTAAATAATTATTAAATAGTAAATAGTTTGGAACAGCTCTGAGACGAGAACCGCCTTCTGCTTTTTAAAATATTCATCTGTGCTCGACTTCCCTGCAGTACAGCTGATGAAAAACCCCGTGCATCTCATAAATTATTTCTGCCTGCTCGGTTACGAAAGACTTACTGTGTGTATTCATGCATTTAAATAAGCTGTGAGTTATTCTCTCTGTGTCTTAATTCTACGTTTACATTCCAGTTTCACATTTGGAAACACTTTAGTTGAAGCGCACCTATCAGTTAAGACTAAGTTCCTGAATATTGTAGTAAAATTACAGTAAAAATAATTCTTACTCCATGCTCCATTTACTCCATGTTTCCTGATCGTAAGTAAACCAGACACTGCACTTTATTTGAAGACTACCTACACTGGGCCTTCATAACACATTCATAAACCTTGCATAAATATTTTATGAAGCAATACTGAATGAGTTCCTGTATATAAACTCTACGTCTTAAGCCATGAGATAGCGTAAAAGTATTTATGAAGTTTATCACTTTATCTTTAATGATCGTTATCGGTGGATTGTCATTTTAAAACTGATCTGTTTTAAGGTTTTATTTTTACTCCAGAAGCCCTGAGCTGCAGGTGAGTGCTGATCATTAATTTATTGTGATATTTTATTCATATAATGGACAGCTTATTGTGCTATTCTATAAATAAGTACATCAAATTCCTGTGGTGAAAATGAGCTCTGTGACCCTGTGTTAGACTTGTGTTGGCTTAGTGTAAGTGTTAAGAATGAAAACTTTGACCAAACCTGAACACGTTAGATAAGATAAGATGAGATGAGATGAGATGAGATGAGATGAGATGAGATGAGATGAGATGAGATGAGATGAGATGAGATGAGATGAGATAAGATAAGATAAGATAAGATAATTGATTCTGCCTGTAGGGGAAATTGAAGTTGACACAACAGCACAAGCAGGAGGACTAACGTCAAAGAAAAGAAAAGAATTTCCCTAAATACCTATACATCAGAAGTAGTATAAAATGGAAATAATATAAGATAAATAGAAATAATAGTAATAGAAACAATAAAATAGATCAGTGTGTATGAACATATGCTAGAGTTCTAGTTCTGTTTGAAGTTTCTTCTCTTGTTTATATAATTTCACTTCATAAGCCTTCTCATAAATTCTCCAGGAAATTACACAGTGCTTATGAAGCTGTTATAAAGGCCTTCTGTAGATTCGCTTCAGACACTGTAATTTTTTGTACCATGGTTGAACAGTAACAGATGTGTGTGTGTGTGTGTGTGTGTTGTAGGTGAGCGTGATCCTCACCCTGATGGTGC